>NC_135367.1:7034166-7335833 GCF_051622035.1 Arctopsyche grandis
AGTTTGCCAATTTTTCTGATTTGCATTGAAACGGTTCATGTAAAAATTGGCATCTCCTTTCCTATCTCTCTTAATAATCTCAAGTTATTCAGCGTCTTGAGGTTTACCGATTTGATAATAAAGTGCTGCAAAAATTTCTCCATGTATGTATGTACCTACATATGTCACTGTGGATGTTTGTATCAATTCGCATGGTAGAAAATGCTAATGTATATTGAATGCATTGATTGATTGTATTATATATATATATATATATATATATATATATATATATATATATATATATATATATATATATATATGTATGTATGTAAGTGCACTCGTCGCTTTGGAGCAATCTGTAAAGGCGAGATTACATGTTAGATTGAAATAAAATAGAAAATTCATAACAATAATACAATTAATACAAGCATTTCAAACAACGCGAATTAATACAAACATCATCCACAGTGACATATATGGAGACATTTTAGCAGCATTTTATTATAGAAATTGGCGAAACTAAAACACTAAATAATTTGAGATTTGCAAGAGAGATTCGAAAGGGGATGCCAATTTACAGGGATAATTTCAATGAAAATCAAAAAAAAAAAGACAAACTCTGATAGGAAACAATCGACCTACATAGAGTCACAAACCAAGCAGCTACTAGTAAGAATCAAACCATGACCACTCAGCTCGAAAGCATATTATGCTAACCACTAGTCCACGCTGCTGGTTATGACTGATTTTGCCGAGCAACGCCTGTATAAAGATGAATATTTGCTTCGTTCGTCCGTTATGCAAATATACATCTACATATAATTTTCATTTTAGAATCAGCAAATTTAGTACACCATCTTATAATTTTTGGAAGGTTTGTGGCCTGAGATTGAAAAATACCGAGCAACGCCAGGCACGTGTATTTCCCCGCTGTACAATTCCAGAATTTTCAACATAAACTGAACGTACATTTTACGGCAAATGAACTTGTTCGAACAACCGAGCTTGTAAAATACCAATGGTATTTTATTTAACCGTGAAAACCCGATTTTTCCCATTAAACGCACGTACGATTCGCTGCAATGGCACACGCTAATAAACTTACAGGTGCTATTCACTGGGAAAAAAAAACTACAAAAGAGAAATAACAGGAATCGAAGCGGCACGTTAATGGTCGCAAGAATTGATTTCACAAAGCATGCTGACCCATATTGTGGTTATCGTGCCATAGACACTCGTGGGATTAATTGATTTAGTAGCCAATTCGGCAGGATATTTCGAGAGAGCAGATAATCCTGTTAATTTCGGCTTTCTCTCGCTCCCCGTGTACCTATTGTATGTATGTATGTACGTATTGTATTAGACTCAATAGGGAATGTGCCCGTTAGCGAATTACCGATGCACCAAATGTTCCCTACATCTGTTGAAATTTGCTCACCTATTCTACCTACGTACTACTCGGAGCGACAAATACAGAGAATTCGATGATTAATAGTTCATTGGTTTATATACGCGTCCATTCAGCGCACCCTCGTTTGGATGAAACTGAAATACATCATTGAGATGTTCAATTCCATTTAAAATATTCACAAATTACACTGCGTATATTGTAACATACGTGCATATGTACGTACGTTGTGTAAAATGCGAGAATATGTAGAAGTGAAGAAATTGAACCTTAGACAATAAATGATACGGGTACAGTGACCTTCAAGTGACAGACAGTAAAGAAAAATGCTCATATTTCATATTGCTGGACACTGTTTAAAAAGAATTATAGACACGTGTCTACATTAGTACAACATGTACTTTCTTATATATATATTATATAATATATTCTTACTGGCAATGGAAAGAAAACTTTTTACGCATTTCTTTATAATAAAAATTGTAAATTTTTAATTTAAGACACGACAAATAACTAAGCATGTTTGATAACTTAATTGACTGGTTTTAGTATGATATTCGTCATTACTGAGGATTGAATTTTTAATCATCGTTGAATATTAGGGCGCTTACTATTGATCAAAGCATATTTAAAACAAAGTTATTAGCCCAATGGAAATAAATTGGAAAGAATTATTTTTTTTAAATCAGAGTCGTATCGTGGGAAAATGTGCAGTCAGGGTCGGTTTTTTACGGTTTCGAACTTCGCTTCGATCAGGGATGTATTTGCTTCACGAAATTAAATATCTTAACCAATCATATTCGAAAGAAGAAACGTCACTCTATAAATTCTACAATTCATAGTTGAACATAGATTAATGTCTTCATTATGTTATAGATAGTAATTTTTTGAAATCATATTCAAATAGTGGTGACATAGTGTGGGAAGAGCGGTTTTGCCAATTTGACGGAGGAACCGATTCAGCAATGAAATCAAATAAATTGGCAAACTCTGATAAGAAACGATCGTCACAAATATTCAAGTCTGACCAGCAGCATTAAAGATTATACATGCAATAATACGTATGTAGATATTAATGTATTGTTTACCAAACTATGACAAAAGACCCAATGTTTTGTTTGGAGTCCTTTCTATTTCATTTTGTGTACGCAAACTAAAGTAAACCAAAAGGTTTCTGAGAAAAACATAAAAAACCTCGATTCTCTAGAGTAAAAGTACTACTTCCGGTTCAGATAAAAATATTTAACAAACATGAGGTTATAAAGATTATTATTTCTATTACATGTAAAAAAAATTCAGTCCGATTCAGTTAGCGGTTTGGGAGATATTTGAATTCAAAAACTAAAAAAAAAGAGGACACCTAGGTACCATTTCCAGTCAACTTAAAAATTTTGAAAAAAATTTACGATAATCTTGTCGATAAGAATTTCAGTAACCGATAATAAGTTTCAGTTCGATAGGACTAACGGTGTTCAAAAAATCCCCAAAATACACACATATGTATACACACATTTTTTTCTAGATCATGAAAACGAGATCAGTAATCGATTCTGAGATCGAATCAGTCAAAATCTCGAGTTCAAATTTTCGCATGATCACAAAACTTCGTACGTATGTACATAGATAAAGTAAAAAACCTACCAATATTCACTCAAGTCTGCGAAATCAATAATTTTTTAGCATCATTATTTTACTAGCCTCTTCTTACTTCGCTTTCGATTTTTACGTCTGATTTCGTCCGACGAAATTTGTGTTCTTATCCGATCGTTTCAAACTTTACCATTTTGCTCGGTTTGGTCATCAATATATGTGGAAATCAAGTCCGCTATTACGATAGTGAAAAATAATCGTAATAGACATGTTTGAAAACACTCCATTATCTTTCTCGGTGACGTCTATTGTCCACATTGCTGGATTTATCCACACTATTACGATCGTTTTTTTCTCTTTTCACCACCAGATCTCGCTATGTCAGATTTAAATTTTTTAAACGTCTATAACTTTTTCTTTTTTCACTCTATATTTTATAAAAATTTCACTTTACTCCATAAAACCATAGTACGTACTTACTAATGGCTAGAGTTTCACTCTTTGAAAACACAAATTAGCAAGCAAATTGAGCAAAGCAATTCACATGCGGCAAAATGAACCGGAGACTAAATAAAACCACACTCCTTGTCAAATAAATACACGCAATATACGCACGTACATATGTATGTACATACATACAAACAACCGCATGGCTGGAATGAAACAAATCGAATCGAGACACAGAGATTCTTCAGATTCCACAAGCGAAGGCCAGACAGACAGACGTATACAAACTAACGTCTGAATTCCACGCACACACAACAAAGAGGATCTGACGACTGTTTGTTCGACAATCGACCACAGTTCTGCGAATCACAATAAAAAAGCGATAGATCAAATGAACATACATATATTACGCATTATACATGAAATAGCATTGCATAATAAACGTCAATGGTCCGTTAAGAGCGACGTTAATCCCATCCATTTACAAAACACCGAGGGTGGGGTCCATATTAATTGGGCGAGTATTTAAGCGACCGCACGTATGCGTGGTCGTTTTTATGGCGTCTTCGCTTACATTCGCCGATTAAATGTGGACAATAAATCTCAGTTTCACCATCATTATGGCTCATAAATAGCTCGAAGAGCATTTCGGGCCGCATCAATCCGCGCGTAATTGAGCCGTGGAAGGTGATTCCTCAGTATTAAAGATGTGTCATAAAAACTGGTAATGGTAGTCAAATGCGCATTCGATTTCCGCTGATGAAATTGAGATTGATTAAAGTTCTCAGTTACGGGAACAATACAATAACGTAAAAGCTTATCGGTATAATAAAAGTGGAATCTTCGCCTCTCATAAAAGTTCTTATCGAACCGAACGGAAATAAAACTCTATATACGTACGTACGCAATGCAGAATAAAGGTTGAACTTGTATAATTTGATCGCTCGTAGGATCTTAATCTGAAAAGTAATCATCAAGTATTACGTATTAATATGGAGTTATTCATTTGTATGAAGATTGATGCCCGAACGTATATATATATGTACATACATATATGGAAAATATATGTAGTGTGAAGTAATATATTTACACGTTTAAGACAGTTTTTACACAGACATAAGGACCTATTTCTAAATATGGCCTTTTTTATTTTTTACAACTCACTTGTGAGAAGCAAGATAGAATATAATGCGATTGTGTGGAATTCGCATGAAGCGAATTACTCAATAATGATTGAGAAAGTGCAAAAAGCATTCCTTCGTTTCCTATATAGGAAAGAGTATGGGTATTACCCATATATCTACCATACTCCTTTCCTTTTGGACATGCTTGGGTATAATTCCCTTGAACTTCGGAGAATCTTCTCATTAATTCGTTTTGTTCTCCAGCTTCTATGTGGTATACGTCATGCCCGTCGTTACTGGAACAGTTGGGACTTTATGTCCCTAATAATTATGTGCGTGGTAGACATCATCATTTGATAGTTGTACCTCCTGCTCGCACAGTTCTTTACCGAATACATAGCTCATATTCAAATAGTTATCCGACTCCTCAATGAAATCGTTGCTGCTGAGCCTGAATGTGATATTTTCCACCTCAGTGAGCGTAGGTTATAGGAGATTATTTTAACCATATTTGTCTGGTAGCCTGAGCTCATCATTATTTTCATAATTGAACGTGATGTATGAGTGGAATTTTGATCTTCTCTCTTCCATTTGAGCCTCGCAGGGATGTTTTGTATTTGCTACTGGTTCTTACATATGTATGTATTGGTGCTGGCTGTAGGTGCAAGACATTCCCTACTTTGTATTTTATTAATTGATATTTTTAGTTTATCAGCTATCATTATAATGCTATTTTTTATGATTATGTATAAATTTATTTTTATATATATTTTTAATTATTCTCATCTCTGTATTTTTTCGACCATTGTGGCGCATTAGGGACTCTTGTAATGCCACAATGGTTCAAACTTAAACTTAAATAAATAAATATGTAGTTAGAACGTAGTTATGTAGGTGATGTAAAAATTTCCGAGGAATAGAAATCAGTCATGAAGCCTCGTGAGTAACATTTATCAAGCTATAAGTTGCTTACTAAATTGCTAGACTTAGTTTCTGAAAATCTTTTGACGAATTATTTTGTCAAATTATTATTAGTCAGACAAATAGGTTAAATTATTTTAACCTATTTGTCTGGTATCCTGCTCTCATCATTATTTTTATAATTGAATGTGATGTATGAGTGGAATTTTGATCTTCTCTCTTCCATTTGAGCCTCGACGGGATGTTTTGTCATATATTACATCATAAATTTTATTTAATTCTTATTTTCGTTATGTTCATATTTATAAACTATTTTTCTTTTGTTTTTTATCGTATTTTTCTACTTTTGCCTTTTGGTTATTTTTATTCTACATATGTGTAAACTTGATAAATGCTTGTAGCCACAGGTGACGAAATCATTATGTTGGTACGTTTAACTGCAGTTGAGAACATACAAATATATGTTATATGATATAAAATATTTAAATATGTAAAAAATACTACTTACAAACATATACATACATACATAGTATTCGTATATAAAAATAAACCGCATCCAACATGCTTGAAAATTGAATTTTTCGGCAAATAACCGGTAATTTTGTAAATTGGCATTCGCTAATGTATGTATAATGACAATTGTACTTACAATTTACACGCAAATTTTGGAAATCAACTGCACAATTTGAGTAAATTTATTGCAATTTGGTGCAAAACAAAAAAAAATTACACACCGCTGCCAGTTTTAATAGGCATGTTGAAAAACACCATTGCGTGTTTTCTTCGTACGTTTCGAAGGATTTTGATATCTATAGTACGGTTTTTTACGTGATAAACACGCAAGCGAAACATTTTCACTCATTTTAATTATAAGATATCGGTTACAAAAAAAATTGCACTCGATTAAATAAAGCGTGTCAGTCGAAAAAGTCAAAACAGCATGAGCCGAAACTCTCATAATCGTATTTTCCATGCGTACAAAAGAAATTCGGAAAAAACACATTTATTCGGGTACTTTGTGCCGTCAATTGCGGAAAATCCGGTTCGATCTTTTTGTAGTGGGATTGAAGGGATTTGTTCATTCTCGGATCGAAATGAATTGTATTCCTTTTTTTCAGTCACACGGCCACATTCATAAATAAAACGAGGGTTTCTATTCTTGCGTCACGCGTTATTTGTGTTTCGATTTTCTTCTTTATTTGGCGCCCCTGAGTTAAGCGAAAACCCTCTATTTGCAAAATCGGCAAAACCGACAAATTCAAACGAGTTGAGAATTTATTTAATAACTTTTAACGTCTCGCAATGAATAAGTGCGAACATTTTAAATCAGTGATTCCATCCCATTCCAGTGATCATCATATATAAATAATATCGCTATTCTGTATATCTGTCTGTGTGTCTGTCTGAGATAACGCTCGCCGTACTATAATAGTCATTTCGATTCGACATACATATGTACGTCACAGCTAAAACATTTCCAACAAAACGTATATGCGAATACAATAACAGATGAAAAAACGTCTATATATATATATATATATATATATATATACTGATCGCAAATAATGTTTCCGCTTGGCAGAGAATTTAGCGCCATCTACTGAAAAAAAAACAAAAAAATAATAAAAAATATATATATATATATATATATATATATATATATATATATATATATATATATATATTTATTAATTAATTCATTTTTCTATCGGTGTTTTATACTGTTTATATGTAGGTAGGGAGTTTTTACTTATTTTTTCATATTAAACAATTAAATATAAATATTAAATTAAATATATTTAAAAAAAATCAAATATATGACCGAATACACATTTTTTTTATTTATTATTTTTTTTTTTGAAAATCCGTGTTCTCTGCGGTTCTTGTATGTCCGTGCACATCTAGTGTCGTAATTAGAACGCAACTTAATGCGTGACAAATTAATCACCGATTTCAGAAATGTTGCATTATGAATGCGATTAAATAAAAAGCTTGTAAAAAAGCATAAAGCTGTCACCATACAATTATTTAAGTAATTATTCAAACCCACGTTCAAACGATTTGTATCATTTGTTGTGGCGCCGTTTTAGAATATCAGTAGTTGAATAAATTACAAACATTTTTCTAATATGAGTGGCTTTTGAGTACGCGCGTAAAAAATAGGTTGAGAGTCACTTCAATAAATGAAATATATACATACATACATATATACATAATATATAAAAAAGTGAGGAAATATAAATATTACCCCTTTTTATTTCCCACTGCCTTTTTACAAGGTACCGAAACCACCCGTTGAATACATATATAATGTGGGTTTATTGGTCGATATGAATGCGTGTCACGGCGACGTAGCGTCGTTGGTCCGACAAGCAATTATCTAATGGTCGAGTAATGAATACGGACACGTGTATGGGCCGGTTTATCCGTCGACGATACAAGGGGAGTCCGGATGATTGATAAACCGGATAACGGGAGAGGCCGTAAAGGAGCGTGGGCCAATAAGGATGGGTCTGCGGCGACGACAGGTGCTATCCGGATATCCGGTATTTCCAACGTGCGAAAAGTCACCATTTATCAAGCATACACAGGTATAGATAACCCTGGTGATAGAGTCGTCTATACTTTATATATATAATATTTTATATATATAAAGACGCTAATGTGTGTGTGTGTGTGTATCCTAACGCAAGCCGACCATAATGAATGAATCGATAAAAAGCCTAAACTTTCTATAAATTCATTCGTCGAGATTTTGCCGCGGTATCGAACCAGTGACCTCAAAATATCCTCTTATAGGTATACCTGAGTTCAACGGTCTCAACCACGAAGCCAAAAATCAATTCTTAATATGGTCTTTTTTTTTAATCATTTTTCGTTCTCGCCGTATAAAAATACGTAATTATAATAATTTTATTTAGCGAGGTTTTGAACCATTTTTTTTTTGTTTTCATATTAAACAATTAAATATATATTTTTAATTTAAATTAATTTATATTTTAATGATATTTGAAAAATGAAATTAATTTAAGATCGCGGGATTGAACCTACAACCCGCGATTCTAGAGAACTCTTCCGAGACCGTTCGACTATAGTGGCAATAAACAAAATGACAGTCAAACTGCAGTCTGCAACCCATCTTGCAAAAATCTCATTTTTAACATTATTAATGAGAATAAACCTTTCACTTATTTTAAATATGATACGATTAAATTATTTAAAAATGAAAAATGAATTTTTATATGAAAAAACAATTAACAAGTACGTATATATAGGTATATAAGCAAAAACCCAATTAACCATTCAATAACATGAAATATGATATTCTACTTTTAAAATAGCTTACAATGAGAGTTTTGGAATTGATTAAATATTTCATGTTCTCGAGTTTTTATTTGATTCCCTCCACTTTTATTTTTGTTTGATCAACTTTTTCGACACGGCTTCTAAAAGTCTACTTTCTACAGCAAATTAAAATCTACATCAAAAAAATATTGAAGAAGATTCTGAAAATAAACCATTAAATTTGCTAACAGTCTGAATCGCTTCAAGTTGTAGCGCGCATCCCAAAAAGGCACCAGACTAACCCAGGACGATATAAAGCCAAGATATTACCATTCCATTTCATACTCGAGAGCGCACTTAAATTTGTACATTGCTTTTAGAACGGCTACAATAGAGGTTATGCATATATATGGATGTGTGTATGTACATAAGAGAAAGCTCAATGCACCAGGTTCGTACCGTAATACAAAGCCACAGATCGTACTAACACGAAGAGAACAATCCGTCGTTTATGTATATCCTCAAGCCGGATGGAATAGGCCAATGGAATGGAAAAAATTCGAGAGATTTATCCAGGCTATCCAGACTATGGTTTATTTAGCTACGAAATGTTCCCGTTGACATCGACCAGTGTATTTATTACGGGCGCATTCATGCTACATGCATGCGAAATCGTAAATCATGCACGTGGAGTATGCAACCTGCAACCTGCATCCCGGCTATTGCAACGTTCAAGGATAGATTGTGTCATTGGTCGGGAATATTTTTCAAACAGGGAAATATTCGCGAAATTGAAGTTTTAGGAACACAATTCGTTTTAAAAATTTATCTGCCGTACAATAATTTGAATTGATTTTGGCGCATAAAATATAAAAGATCTCAAATATACATAATAGGAAAATACAGACGAGATCATTTATTGAGCGATAAAGGTGCAGATTGCTACGCGGCACGTGTTTTTTTTTTAGAAAACGCTCGCATACCTGATCTATGCTATGGCGATCCAAGTCAAAACTCACCCCCTGAGTGTTTTCGGTGATATTTTATCGTTGTATTGACAAAGGTTTGGCACTGTTTCCATATTTGTAGAAATGTAGGACAAACTTGTCGACATAATATGATTGCATGAATTAACAATGACAATAAGACACGCCCATTTACTGCTGAAGTCTACCTGAACATGCCGTGCCGTATTCTGTGTTTCTGCGCCTTTAGACGCTCGGTAAATTGCATACTACGGTAAAGTCAACTTAAACCCATGATTTTTTCTACTAAATAAATAAAATTGAAATGTATGTATACGTAGGATCAGGATGCAAGGGATTCTAATTGATGCACGCAGGTCATAACTAGACACCGGATAGTCACAGTGCTATCCATTGTTTCATTGTTGTAAATCCTTTGTAAAAAAGGTTCGTCAAACCTTTAACAATGCATTTACAACCTTTTAACAATCCGCGGCATCTTCTGGGTCCGGTGACTAGTCATAACTAAAGAGCGGACCCAGAGCACGCTGTTCATTGTTCACATGTTGTAAATGCATTGTTAAAGGTTTGCCGAACCTTTTTTACAAAGCATTTACAATAATGGAACAATAGACGGTGCGCTTCCGGTCCTAACTCTAGTCATAACACTCATAACTAGAGGTCGGACCGGAAGCGTGCCGTTCTTTGTTTATTGTTCGTTGTGCATTGTTCATTTTTATGATGAACCTTTGTTAAAGGTTCGCCGAACCTTTTTTTATTGCACTCTGGCTTTGTGAATAGACCCAAAATGCCGTGATTCCTGGAAAAAGCACGCTCTCTATCCGCCCTTTACTCATAACAAACGGCGTTTATTATACGTCTGTATGTTAAACCTGCCAAAGGGCAAGGGGGCCATAGTACTCTAGAGAGCAAGAGAGCAAAAAAAGGTTAAAAAAACAATAATAGAAACAATAGAAATGTACAACAGTGAACCATTTAACGCACTGAAGCGTCGAACTCTGATAATACATTTACAATATTAATAACGAAGACCTTATAACGAAAAACTGTGCCAGAGACTTGGGTATTCCAATAGATCGCAAACTGTGATTTTAGCCAAATAGTCACTAATTCATATAAGCTATTGGCATTTATCTGCCGAGTTGCGAAGCCCTTTAAGAATCCGCATACTCTGATATTGCTCTATAGCAGTTTGGTTCGTAGTAATATGGAGTATGCTTCAGTCATATGGTCTCCTTATTACCAAACTCATAAAGATCATATAGACAATTCAGAAGCGTTTTCTGCGCCATTTATCCCATAAGACTGGTCTTATAAGATTGCTGCCATCTTATAATGACAGACTCTCTTTTTTCAAGATCGCTAGTTTGTCTCTGATTTGGGTTTCTGATTTGTTACTTTTATACAAGATTGCTAATGGTATCCTTGACACATCTGTTTTGAACGAAATTAATTTTAACGTTAATGCCCGATTCACCAGATGTAGAAATCTGTTCTATCCACCAATTTGTCATAACAACACTTCATTTAATAGTACAATCGCACGTATGAGACAAAAATATACAAATATAAAGGAAAATATTATATTCCATGTACAGTGAGCACCACATGGTAATATACATACATGTATATATCTTTACGATGGTATGGATGATTGTCCCGACTTTTTGCCGACTCTTTCAGTACTTTTAGGGCTAAGGTGAAGAAGCAAATCTGGGGTTGATTTGCTTCTTCACCTACATTGTCATTCATTGTTTATTAATTTTAATATGTTTTTATAATTTTTCTTTTTTGTTTGCTTTATATTACCATGTGGTGCTCACTGTACATGGAATATAATATTTTCATTTATATTTGTATATTTTTTGTCTCACTGTACTGCTTTCTTTTTTTATATTTTATTCTGTATGTGTGCCAATTTAAATAATATAAATAAAAAATAGCGCTCTGGAGAAAGTTGTAATAAAATAAATAAACATTGACATGCATGTGGCACCGAGACCGCAAATTTCTGACCACTGTAGCATTTACAAATATATTCCATACACAAACATGTATGTATAATATGATATTTAACGAGGCACCCGCGATGATAGTAACTCATCCGTTCATACTCGGGTGGGTCGCGTAATGGCAAATCTTCACAATGCACTCGGGTTATTTCCAAAGTATGTTGTCATAGCGCACGACATGTTTGAATAATAATATTGCAACTGAACTGAATACGAGCATGCGAAAATCTGGGTGTGACAAGTAATAAACGCTTGCAAGGACGCGAAGGGTTAACAAACAAAAGGATTAGATGTGTGCTGTAGACGCATAAAGGATATACGACAAATTGTTTAGGAAGGTTGAGCCATTTGAAGAATTTAATTATAGGAAAGGAGTTCAAGTTCGTGATGAATGCACATATTTTTTACATATGTACATACAGATACATAATATATGGTTTTTTTTCCGAATCAAAATGTATATACAAAGTACATCGTTGTGTGTGTGTGTATATGAGTCAAAGCGCAGTTCAATGGTAATTACTCAATTGGGCGCGTATCAAAATACTCAGTATTTAGAATGATGAAATACAGAAATACTAAAATTAATAACTTTGCATTTTGATCTACCTCTTATTACGTTCATATTCCCAAATTAACGCTGGATTCTTTAGATTTTGTTCTTTTTACAAGTTTTTTATTATTGAAATTCTATACAATAGTGAGATTCGATATTTTAGATGTTTCCCCATTCAATTCATGATTAAAAATTTGTATGTACATATGTTCAAAAAATGGAAAAAGTCCACTCCATACACATTTTATATTAATGATTGTATAAAATCGAAATTTTTTTAAATATGATTTAGTATCTATGCACGTTTTCCAATTTACAATAATACAAATTTGGTTTAAAAATCGTAATCAATAGGGAAAAAATGTGACTATTGATTTCAATGCTCGCTTTGAGTGCAGTGTTTTATTTTTATTTTATTTCAATACACTCGCCTTTACATATCGATCAAAAGCGACGATAGTACTAATAAAGATACAATAGAATAATACAATTAATACAAGCATTTTTATACAATGCGAATCCATACGAACTTCATTCACAGTGACATCTATTTGCAGCATTTTATTATAGAAATTGGCGAACCTCAAGACGCTGAATAACTTGAGAATTGCAAGATTGCAATTGCAAGGATAGAAAATTCCAATTTACAGGAAGTGTTTCAATGAAAATCAGAAAAATTGGCAAACTCTGCAAGGAAACGACCGACCAGGAGTCACAAACAAATGCCTGGTCAACAGCTACTAGTGGGAATCGACCGTGACCAGTCCGCTTGAAAGCATAATATGCAAACCACTAATCCACGCTGCTCGTTAAATACTAGATTTTGAATTTAGATTAGTACCAAATCAAAATTATCAGATTTGTTTCAAAAAGCTATAAAATTGCACACTTCATATTTAGTTCTTACTCAAATTTGTTGAAGTATGAAATACAAAAATGTTCTCACTCGGGGGATTGGGCGGTCCTATAGCCACCAGAATAAATATGATATAAGGTACATATGTATATTATAAATTGATATACCTTGAGCTTGAATCGAATAAAAAACAAGGTAAATTAAATCGTAAGATCTGTATAATAAAAGACAACTATTGTAAGTAAATCAATTCCTAAACTGCAATAGAAAAGCATACATACATATTTACACATATGAGCCGTTATATCTGAAAGTGGCAATTTTAATCCGTAAGTTCAATCTCAGTTCCAAAACGACCATTTTAGCTTGACTCAATTCACAAATTTTTATCACTTCTTTTAATTCCAGAATCTCGGAAAAGCAGCATAAAAGTATTACATGTCATCGGTATTTTTAAATATTATTAAACGCAAAAAATTATATTCAATGTTTTCGCGATATTTCTCGAAATGAAGGAAAGTGGACTTTCGCCGATTTCAAATATAACGGCTCATACATATACATCATACACAATGTGTACAACTCTCAATACGATGATGACTAGAGGTAGGATAGTCACAGTGCTATTCATTGTTCGGCAAACCTTTAACAATGCATTTACAACCTTTGAACAATACACGGCCCCCTCAGGCTCCGGTGACTACTGATGACACACACACACGATCTACAAGAGGTCTTCAATATGCATCAGCATTTCCCATTAGACACCGACTAGTGCATAAATCGAAACTTACTGAAATCAAGATATTTCCCCCGGAAGCCGTGTGTTTGCACAACGCATCGGTGAATAGAAAATCCGAATCGATACAGAATACATAACGCATATAAGTCAGTGTCATTCTTCCACCATCCATCCGAAGGGTAGGTGCAACACCCTCGCGTCCCGCATTTGACGTTCCAGCAACCCCTAAAATCGTAGTGTGAGGGGAGGGGGTCGAAACGAGAGAAGCAAACTACTAATCCATTGTGTGTCACCCCATGGAAATAAGAAGGGAACGCCATGTAGAAACCCCCCTTAACGCGATGCACCATCAAACGTGGACAATGGAAACTACAATACACACACGGTCGTTTCGACCAGAAAAATAGTAGTTCGGGCATCCTTAATGTGATTTTCGACAATGGACTCGGCGGGCGCAAATTACATATAGCAAATTTAACTTAACAAATAAAATATTTCGGCTTTTTGTCAAAAGACTTCTCGACCCGTTTACTGGCGGTTGCAAAGCCAATAAAAATACGAAATGTATGTATGTATGTATATTTCAACGGGAACTTCGCAAATGGCGAATAGAAGGTAGGCATGGCTTCAAGTGGAATTATATTAGTAACATCGTACGATAACAAGTTAGATGTATTATGAGAATTGTAAATAGGTTTTTGAGCTGTTTTTCCTATTATGCTGTACATTAACATTAGAATAATATAATACTATGATAAGGATAACTAACAAAATTAAATTAAAATTTTGAAATAGAAAATGATCAGTAGATCAGTAGCTATGTATGTATTAAAATAGATATAAGATGTATTGTGTACATAATTTAGTAATAAAAAAACGCATTTAAAAATCAAAAAAAAAAAAGTATGTATGTAGTTTAACTACGTGCGCGGACATTTGGCTGATTGGACACTTGACTGACGGACATTAAGCCGACGAACGTTTGGTCGAACGGATATTTAGCCTTTGTTTCATATTAAAAATAAATTTAAGTAATAAAAATTTGATTCCGCCAAATGTCCATTCGGCTAAAAGTCCGTCGGCCTATCTTCCGTCGGCGAAGTGATCAATTCGGCCATATGTCCGTCAACCCTTAACCCTTTGAGTGCTGACGTCGTTTCTGTAGAAAGCCCGCCACGCTGAAAATTTCGCCAACATTTCCAACTACATTATTTAGAAATCCAATAGAAAGCAGGTATAAAAACCCTAGATATAAAATAAAAGGTATAAAAACCCTAGTGTTTAGACTCTCTAATATATTTTCCAACAATATAAAATAAAAATAAGAAGTATATTAATTAGTTCCATCTTCTTCATTGTTGTTAAAATGTAATTCTAACAATCTAAATGCCAAGCCACAATCTAAAATACTCCAGGGATTTCCATCGAGAAATTCTGCTATGGTTATAAAATAACTATATACATATGTATATGGTTATAAACCAAATATATAAATTAACTACGTACATACATTAGTGTTCGCCAAGTGAGCTGTTTTCTGGTGTAGTTTATATTTTGGGCGTGAACCTTTTTTTTTCGACTAATGAAGGACGAATTCCAGCCAAAAAACTGATATGATTCTAAACATATTTTGAAAAGAATAACTGCAATGAATACTTGTAGAATTTTAAGACCTGGTTTGCCCATTCAATAAAACTATTTTTGTATGGAATTACTGTTAACTAAATACTTTTTCACTAAGCAGGACATTATTTAGCTGCCAGCAGGGATGTTTGTTTTACTTAAAAAAATACTCTCAAAGGAACTGAATAGATAAATACATACAAGAAATAATGTTTATTACGGACGGACGGATCGATGTCGTTTTAATATATGTAAGTGTAAGCCTTAATAAAATAGTGGGGATAAACCTCCCCCGACAAAGAGAAAAAGGAAACGACGGATCTTATCAAAAATAATTAACACGAAAATATTTACATTGTTATTGACCTATTTTATTACAATACATAGTACTTTATTTAATTACGATTTATTTTATTAAAAAAAAATATAATGAAAGCCCCCGTCAACTGCATCTAGTAATACGATTAAGAATTGTAAATAGGTTTTTGAGCTCTTTTTCGTAGTATGCTGTACATTCACATTATAAGAATATAATACTACAATTACTAACAAAATTAAATTAAAATTGTAAAATAGAAAATGATCAGTAGACCAGTAGCTATTAAAATATATATATAAGATGTATTGTGAACATAATTTAGTAATAAAAAGCATTTAAAAATCAAAAAGCCATATACATACATACTATATTATATATAGTACCTACAAAACAAAAAAAAGTAATACGATTTAATAGAATTTTTATATGTACTTGGGTCGGTAAATATTTTTTTGAAATATTTAAAATACTATTCTCATGCTAGTCGACACAATTTTATTATTATATTAGGTCAATATTTCTAGCCGAAACTATTTTTTTCAATAGTGTGCTAAAATGTAAGCATTGAAAAGTTTGACACAATTATGAAATTCGCAATAATTCAATCGTTGTGGCCTTGAGTCGGAAATGTTTGCAGATTGGAAAATTAACCACGTCGAAAATAGATCGAAACTGTCATTATCCGGCAAACATCTTGAAAGTCAACAAGCGAAGCAGTTATAATGAGACTGGGATGTTACGGCAACTAGCATACATACATACATATGTATGTATGTACCTACCTAAGAATGTATATCCAACAGACATGTCAATCTACACCACCTCATCGTATCACTCATCAAGATCGTAATGAGATGGAAAAAAATATGTCAAAGACATCGTCATACGTTTAGACGCTGTTCAAATAAACCGAACGGAAATTAGAATGAACCGGATCGTACGTTTGCGGAAGAAAATTTATTTATTTTGTCTTATTTTTTTTTTTTTTTGATGTTGCACTTGGGCTTGTCGGTCGACCCAGAGGAAATCACCCGTGTGCAAAGTGACAAAACTACTCGAAGTGGAAAAAATAATTTCCACAGCAATATAATCCTCAGAGAAATATGGCCTTTTTCTTATTCATCGCACGCTCGTAGTTTAGTGCGTGTTAACAATTGCCGGATTTCAAATGAAAACTTCTGGGGCTGCGTGTGATTTATTGCTATCGGAATTTTTTCCGGTTTGCTTTGTATGAAAATTGACCAATTTAGTGGAAATGCTACTTCTATGTATATTTAAAAAAAAATGCAATTTAAATACGTTACGATAATTGCAGTATAATTTGATTTTGTGATGTAATCTTTACTGTTTGTAATAAAATGTAGATATAAATTTTATAATAAAACAAGCTGAACCCGAAATGCGTTGCAATGCAACAATAACACGTGGAATTCCCGTTCCCGTTCCCGTCAGTATCCGTCAGTTCCCGTCAGTTTACTTTCGCGTCAGTAAAATTCGTAATTACGAATATTATTTTTAAAAAGTTTTTTTTCACAGCACTCTTCCCGGACAACAAAACCTGAAATTTCCATCGTAATCGGTTCAGTGGTTTAGGAGCCTATTCGAGACACACAGACAGACATTCATTTTTATATACATAAAAGAAAGATTTAAATTTTGAATAAGATTATTTTTAAAACGCCTGAAAGTCGATTTAATGTGTTTGAAAAAAAATTGAGTAAATCTTAAGCGTTCGAAACTTTGAAGTGGTATCTGAGAAGTACATTAGATGTTTATTAACTTTTCGATGAAACTTGAATCAAAAAAGTCACTTTCGATTGTGTAAATTGCCATTCCTAAGCCTTTAAGTGGATCGATCACACTTTCACGGATTAAATTAAATTTATTACAAATTTTTTGAGCCGACAAAGAGAGTCGAATTTTTTTGCGCGAAATTGGTGAAAAGCTTCAAAATTATTCCGGCCTCTCAATTAAGACTTTTCTAATGACAAAAAAGCTCAATAATTAAAAAACTAATCTGTATAAAGTTTTTAGTATTCTTGGTGAATAAAAAGCCTTTCTGGATACGACGGACGGTCGGCGAGACCATCTGGCAAAAGCAATTAGGGATGAATCATCGACTTCACATTATGAAAGAAAGTCAGAATGTGGGCTTTATATTGTACAATAGATAATATGTAGTTAATAATAAATAATTATTCCAAATAAAGAAATATGTCAAATGTTTTGAATAGTGTAAGATAATTTATAGGCGCGTGCCCGTATTAAAAGGGTGCACCCTTTTTATTTGTTGAAGATGTCTATATGTCACAATATACCTACGCGTATTATTTTATGCGATTTGAAAATATCATTTTATCGAAGAGATGCGCGTTTGTTATTTTTAAAATTAATTTTATAAATTTCTTAACAATAAAATTACAAATAACCAGTGAGTAAGTATTATAACTGATTATGTGACTCCATTGTGATTTTTGTATTATTTTTTAATTATATTTTTCTATTCTATGTACATATATATTCTTTCCAAAAATGTAATAAAAAAAATAAAAATAAAAAATCATGTTTCATTAGACCAAATGGTCGTTCACGGCACCACCCTGAAAAGCATTAAAAATGTTGAAAAATCAATTAATTATCCATCCCTATCCTAGAAAAAATATTTTCCGTGAAATAATTCAAAGATTTTGGAAAATAGACGAAAAAATAGTTCTGGGCACATGGGACTTGAGTTTTCACGCGAGTTCTGGGTTCGAAATGATGAATGAATGTGTGTGTCTTCGTGGATGTCTGCAATTGCGTACGCTCCCGCGCAGTGTATGTATATGTATATGTACATATATTATAGAACTTAAATCCATTTATGAGTCAATAATACATGAATGAATCCAATGAAGCCTACACTTAATTGACCTGTTATCGTAGAAAGAAATGTCAATTTCTAAAATAAATAATACAATTTTGTTTAAGCTATGCTCAGTCTTCTAAACGCATGTTTAACTTTATACTACACAAACAGGACGCATATAAAAATATGTAGAAGCACAGTGAAAATTAACATTACGCAGGAAGAATTAGAAATTCATCAAATATGTGTGTGCATTTAAGAGCAACCTCAGCATCTCTCGCATTTGCATAGCCTTTGACGGAGTACACTAAATATGAATGGCCTGGGGGTGTTCTACTTTCGCTAATAAACTTGACGAAGAGCGAGGAGATGCAGCACCGCATCGTCCGCAGCCCGACAATGATCCTCGCTAAAGTTCCAAACCGGCAGTGCTTTGACCGGGCTCTCGTTTCTTTTGATGCTGATTTCCAAGAGCTTAATTTCCTCCAAGTATTGACTTCAAAGGCAACTCCTCTCGCCTCCTCATAATTTGCAGAGAACGTCCAGCAGGCTTTTTAAAAGCATAACGAAGCAACGCGTTAATGTAAATAATAACAAACAGTGTTAGCTAAAAAATTACACACTTTCTCTCCCTCTCTTTATCATATTGAGTTATTCTGAAAAGTGTATTTTTTTAATTTATATTTTCCCATGATGCCATTACGAGTTATCCCTGAGCGACACTATGGTATTAAACTCGTACATATATAAAGTTATAATATATATAAAAACGGACGCGATGTATGTTTGTGGCGGACGCGTGGTCAAGTATGGGGATTTAAAAAAAAAACAAATTTTAGAATACGAGGACTATATGTTGTACCTAAAAAAAGAAAACTAATAATAATGTACGTTGAAACCTGTCCTAAAATATATTTTATATAAAAAAATATATATATTTTCACTGAAAAGTTAATCACAAATTCATTAAGTATGTACATCAAGATTTCACGGATCGTATTTGTGAAGATCTCGCAAGAGATATTTAAGAAAATAAATACACGGGAACAAGGCGCACAGCCAATAAGAGTGAAGTAGTCCACGTGAACTAAAACCCTTGACCAATTAGAGCAACGACGATACATTCCGACCAATGGATGCATTTTAAGCATCCGCTATAGGTATGTGGTGTGACGACCGATCGTGTCGAGAAGACACGGGGAATTGCGGGGAATCGATTCACAAATATCCGAGTCTGACTAGCAGCACTGTGGAAATACTTGCGAATAAAATCTTTTCAATCAAAGTCAACTCAGTGCTTTAACCCGGGAACCTCTCGGTGGTAAGCATTGACGCAACCACCGAGCTATATTGTCGGCCGAGCTTAAACCGAATACAGTTGGAAATAATGAGTTTAAAACATAAACTTTAACCTTATATCTAAATTTAAACTGCCGTATAATGATTTTAAAACGAAAAATCTACCGTATTTTCATATAAAAGAGCATAGTAAAATTGGAGACTCGTCATCTTTTCACACAGATCTTTGATAATAATAATAATAATAACGTTACTAGATTATGACTATATAAACTTCAAATCATGTAAAAAGACTGTTCATCTTCGTATCTGTCTGCAAAACGGAATTAATAATTTCTAAAGCACTAATAATTTGAGAATTTCATATTGTTTTTATATTGTAAGGCAGAAACAAGAAACAAAATTTGTAATATAGTTAAAAAATAAGCATCGATTGTTGACGTTGAACAAATCTATGGCTTTCGCTGCGTTTCTCCCTATATATGTTATTTTACAACCACTTTGAAAGGGAAATGAGAAAAACGGATACCGATGAAATATACATAAGTCCCTTTTGTCATACATATGTACATATGTATATACATGTGTATACTTTGAGAGAATTGTATATTTTCATTTTCTGCAAATCCGGTCTTCATAATTAGATTTGTTTATGCCTTAATGATGAATTTCCAAAAAACACGAGTGGGTTTTTGTAGCGTTTGGCAAAAAATGATTGATGTGCCAGAAAGTTTTGACTTTTTCTCATTATTATTTTTGTCGCGTACCCCTGGAGAGTGCGCGAATCACCAGTTGGAAGTCACTGCGCTAAGCGAATCTGTGCCCCAGAATGATTTGCATAAATTACGCAAACGATAAGCACAAATATGAAAGAAAAAAAACAGAGACTAGGAAAAACAAGAAGTTGACGTCATCACGTCTGTTTCCTGATTGCCGAATAACGTTCCCTGATTGCGGAGCAAATGTGGCACGCGACATTTTTTACAAGGGCACAAATAAATATTCCCGAGATGAACGATGAAAGAAATTGTATGCAAATTAACAGAGAAAATTCTCGGAATGGGCGACGTCATTGCGAAAATACGATTTAAAAAAATTAATTCAAGAAAAAAGGGAAAAAACGACGGCGCGCACCCGATTTCATGCCCAATTTGTCCAATACCTTACCGGTAAATATAATATTGTATTCGCATATCAAAGAGAATATCTCAGTTTGCAGAACGGGAGGAGCTCTGGTAAAAGATAAATTGAGCTACTCAAAAAACCCAATGATAAATTTCGAGCGTCATTTATAATAACAATGGGCACGGAAAGAGAGGGACCAACTACAACTGTTAATCAAACGTCTACATTCAATTAATGAAGCTCGGCTACACAAGTTTCCATCTATTATATTATATTCCATGGTCGATTTTCATCGTTTTTCAAGCGGAAAATTCCAAGAGAAAACTTTTACAATAAGCCGCCGTGCAAGAGGGCCGAAACGTGCAGTCGAATTTTCACATTCGCATAAAATATAACGACGTTCAAGTTTAAGTGTGAATATGAATGGCTAATTATTATGCCAGTTATTTCAATGACGTCTAAAGATAATGGCGTCGGATGGAATAATTCCGCTATTAAATTCCGCGAAAACGACGTAAGGATCAGTAGTTTTCATTAAGCAGACCGCGCATACCCGACAAGACGTATAAAATTTAAAATGATATAAAAATAAAAGTAAAGCGTGTAATATACATACGTATATATATGGAACGGGTGGGTGGTGGATGGGAAGATTAATTTATTCGTGCTTTTATTATAAATAAATCGACCACGCGAATTTGCTCACGAGTAATTTAGACGAGATTCAACGGCAAATATTTGTTATTGAAATTTGCTAAAGCTTTCGCCGAACTAAGGCATGTCTAATGAAAATCAATGCACACACATGTCGATACAAATATGTATATACATATATGTATATATATATATATATATATATATATATATATATATATATATATATATATATATATATATATATATATATATATATATATATGTCGAGCGAATTAATGAAAAGAGCAAATTGCAATATGTCGAAATATAAAAACGTATATAATATGTACATATAGAAGATGAGGCAAAAACAAAAGAACGATTGTATATTTGATACAATGTAGTATATAATAATAAATATGATTACATCACTTTTTGAAGACATTATCTCATAGACGAGCTTACATGTTGAACATTTTACATGTGAATTTTGACTTCGATGTTATTCTTCAACTTTTAAAAAAACTTAACCCTAGCGGAAGAATCACACGCTGATAAATCAGACGAACGTGAAGACCTTTGAGAATTTTGTGCAGTATACATTCATACATCAAGAAACTTTCTTATTCTTATTAATCAGAACATCTCGGTTGAAAATATCGAATATTTTCTCAAATACATGCATACAGATAGCACTTGGGCCAAAGGAATTCCAGAATTATTAAACAAAGACAAGAGATTATACTAAAAAGAGCAATGAGTAGTAACCGACAATGTATTGAAGTTTCTAACTAAATTCGATTTACATCTGATAAATTTCGAGCATCCTCAAAAAATTACTTTGAATTGAGCCGTATTGAATATTTTACTTATTAAAAAAATTATATAATATTTAAAAATAGACATTTATTGCAAACAATTCATTTGATTGGTTTGAGTTCCAGCTAAATTTAAATATCTCGAATTTTCGAGAAACCGAAGGGGATGGATGTTGATTTATTGGATCCGTCACAACAATTAACCTAGAAAAATCGGTACATCAAAATAAAAATATCTCGAGAGCAACGTATTTCGCCGGGACTTGAACCCACAACCTCTCTATGTAGCTCTAAGCTGTGGTTATCAATTAATTATGTATCTAATACAGTCACCACAAACAAACAAACGAACGGAATTGGGTATTAACGTAAAAATTCAAATTGATTTTTAGTCAATTAAATTTACTGTACTTGTGTTTGGAAATTGCATATTAAGTGACATCTCTTTCTACCTATACATATGTACATATATACGAAGTACCAATAGTTGAAGCATTGTGATTCGAAAATTCTAATAAACATCCCACCTTATGTGGTCGGGTCAATACAGCAGTTTGTTTTTATTGAGCTGATATGAATATATAATTTTTAATAACAGTGTAAATTTTTATGTTACAAGCCGTCTAATTATTTCCGCACAACCTTTCCCAACGAAATAAACATATCGGATAGAAATAAGTGAAGGGACTCGCGTCCCGAAAAAATAATTTCAGCGGCGAAATAATAAAAGTTTTCATTATAAATAAATAAAAGGAGGCGAGTCCTTTTCTCCCGACTATTTTGCATAATTAATTTCCATTTTACGGCGGCATCGCTATCAAAGCGGCGACGGGGAACCGCGGAAACCGGACCGACGCTATTTAAAAAAGGGTCAAAACGATGGTAAAACGGAACCAGATGGTGAACAATAGAGGTCCAGGGAACCACGAAAACCCACTAGGGAGGACCTCATTAAATCATAAACTCCACCGTCGTAATGCCCAACCGTACACCACCACGGACACTGAACAGGACAACGCCGGAAAAATGGCCAAAATCGAGACAAAAGGAAGAACGCCCCGAGAAAAATAAAAATAATATACGTATCAAACTGAAAATATTCCAATGTCAACCATAAAAACTACTGCCCTAAAGTTACAAGTGAGGGTAGCGCTACAATTGAATTTCACTCGTAAAGTTTATTGCACATGAAACTTAATAATATAATAAAATATTATACAACATTTGCTAAAGTTATGCACGCCATTGTTACTACAATACGTCCTAATGAAAAATATTCATAGTGCATACTTTAAAATAAACATATGCATATACAAATACGAAATTGCGATAGTTAGGCGATAACATTTATTTCTAGAATAACAATGGCCGCTTGTGGCAAATGTTTAACTATTACCGATAATAATAAAAATGCAAAACAATGGCTCGACAGTTTGTTTTCCAACTGCTTTGTTGTGAACAAGTACAGTCAATTTCGATTGCTATCGACACTTGTTATATTTTATATGTATGTATATGTATAAGCCTATGGCTCTCAAAATTTTTATTCTTGTACCCCTTGAACGCTCACATTGTACCCCACATATTTGTAATTTAAACCCCTCCCCCCTTACTAGCAGCGCTTATAAAGATTGTACATATTAAAACATTTGCAATACATGCTTATTTTTTATCATAAAAAAGTTTATCGAACGATTTGCTTGCTACAAAATTCGTCGTATTAGGTGACACAACGATCGACTCTAGGAACTTTATTTTGCTCTATTTTGTTTTTGATAATCTTTTGTCGAATAAAAATATTTTTGTCAGATGCAAATTCGGAATTTGGAATCACGTTGACAAAAAAACTATGCTTCTCTCACTTCATATGAATATGTATTTTATCATAAGGAAGTAAAATATTTTATTTTTATTTTTTTTTAATTATTTCTTAGTTAACTATATAATACTATTATAATATAATTAAATGCAAGGTATTTAATAATATTACTGTAAGCTTTGCTTTCCCTGACATGACTTTGACAATTACTTTTATCGTCTAAAAAATATAAATTTCCAATAATATAAAATATATATGTACGTATTCAATAAATAATATCAACAACGTTTTTTTATATAAAATTTTTATCAATGTAAATATATCAAAATACGAAACACGAACTCAAAACTAACAAAAAATAAAAGACAAATTCTACCGACCGCTATACGCACGAACAATGTTGTATTTCTTGACCAAAATGCAATGCAAAATTGAAACGAAATGTAATTGGCCATCGCGGTTCAAGTGAGGGGTGATTGCGATAGAATATACATTTTAAGCGAGTCTTATACTATGTAGATAGGTTCAACTAAAGCAATTAATTGTTTAAGAAATCAAGGAATTTTCTAAGGCAATAATTTTACATGTTTCTCCGAGAAAGGCAACCTTTAAAGTCATTTATTGCAATAATAGGCTTGCGAGGTCAGAAATAGCAAAATGTATAAACATATAGCAAAATTAAATAGTAATAATTTGGTTGAACAGCTCTGATAAGCGAATGTAACACATTTTAAACTACCCATGTTATTCAATCAGAAATAAGTTTATCGGCGAGCGTAAACGCACGATTAACTGCCATAAAATTCACTTCGATGGCTATTTACAACCCCTGTTAAATCTTTCGCAGAGTTATAAAATAACGCAAACAAAAAAATAGCTGTTTTTCGACACAATAAAAAAAGACGTAGTAATAAAAGCGGATTGGTGAATCAAGGAGTCAGTCGCGTTATATTTGAGAAGTTTCATACTCCCAAGTGGTTAGGAGTAACGGCACGTAAATTTACGTGACGACCACGTGCACAAATCGGCCGTAAAATCGCATTTGGGGAATTAAATAAAGCGGATGACGAGGCGACAGATCCCCACGGAAGGAGTCGTTAAACCGGCCGTTGTTATTGTCGACGCGGTGTTAAAACTATATCACACTGGATCATGATGGCCGACTGGCACACTTGACTAAGAGGAGGAGCAACTTAACTCACATTAAAAGCGACATGTTCCGAATGGGGTAGGATGGACGGCAGACACTCCGGTAGAGTGCCGGAAGAATCGTTTTTGATGTTAGGTACATGTGGCTATGTGGCAGGACTCGGAAGGAGAGCTTTTTAATTTGATTCGAATGACCTGTTTTCAAAGTAGAATAATATGATACTACTCACTACTTCCAAGATCTAAATATTTATAATGGTGTTGCTTTAATGTTCGCTTGTCCGGATCATATTAGAGTTAGGGTCCGTAATTTGGAGTCCCACTGAAATTAAATTCTCTCTCTTGATGGAAAGAATTCAAAAAAAGTTTCTTAGATGCCTTTGTATACGGAAATATAAATATTACCCCTTTTTATTTCCCACTGCCTTTTTGCAAGGTATGCTAGGCTTTGACTCAATATATTCAAGAAGAATTATTGCCATTTCCAAATATTTCTTTGGAGTATTAAAGGGAAGAATTGACAACCCTTCGATTTTATTGGAATTTAAATTTTCGGCGCCTGAATGTGGTAGAGCTTTGCGTGATCATTTACTTTTCCAACCGATTCCTGCGAAAACGTCTGCTTTCAACAACTCGTTCCGGTTCCTTAATGTGATAGATGAACATTTGGACCTGTTCAGTTATCATGTTGATGAGCTGGTCAGGTTCATGAGATTCAACACGAGTCTACATATTTAAATGAGATGAATGATTGGTAATTTTTACTGTTCTTTTCTCTTTTTGTAAGACTGGTGTAACACTTTGGGGCAACCCATCAGGTCACATTGGTCATATTATTGTTAGTATTATTATAAAATAATAACTAATAATATATATAAAAACGGACGGGATGTATGTATGTACATATGTATGCGTGCGAGAGAAGTGTGGGGATTTCAAAAAACAAATTTTAGAATACCAAGAGTATATGTACGTTACAAGTGTTTTGCTCGATGAAATATTATCGAATGAGTTATGGCAAATTAAGTTATTAAATAAAAAAAAATAAAAGAAATGTGTCAGTTCTGTGTTCAATTCGCATCGCGCTCGTATTTCTTTCAAATACATTTTACATTTTTAAAAGTGTGGACCATTGTAGCATTACAAGAATTCCTAATGCGCCACAATAGTCAAATGTATAACAGAAAAGAAACAAAATAATAACTACATATAGAAATTAGAGATGACAAAAACAAAATAACAACTACATATAGAAATTAGAGATGACAAAAACAAAACATATATACAGAAACAATACGTGTATTATCACACACAACACACAAAATAGCGCTATTATATATACGATGCATAGGGGTTTGGCGTGACGTTCGATCGTGTCGAGGAGACGCGGGGATGCAGGGTGGCAGGGAAATAAGGGGTGTGGAGCGTCTGACATGTGTTCCTGATACTGGGCGTCGAGCGAGCGTTGCAACGGGTGACGTCAGCGTCAGATGCGCGGGAGCGTGCATGCACACACACACACACACACACACACACACACACACACACACACACACGGCTCCTAAACTACTCAACCCATTACAATGGAACTTTCAGGATTTGTTGTATGTATGTCCGGAAGTTAACTGTGAAAAAAAACGGGAAAAACCTCTTAATAATAATATTCGTAATTAAAATTTCATTGTGTAGTCAAGGAAATATGTTCGTTGGTAACCACGTTACCAGTTGGTTTATGATGACACGGCGTTGAAGAGACGTTAGTTGGGCTCCAACCATCACTTGAAACGGGAATGAGAACAGGAACGGGAATGCATGCCTTATTCTGGCATTGCAACGCATGCCGGGTTTAGCTAGTATTTATATATATATATATATATATATATATATATATATATATATATATATATATATATATATATATATATATATATATATACATATATATCATATGACTTTATTTTAATTCGTATATCAATTCATTTCCGAAGTCACCCGTTGAAATCAACGGGCACAACAACACTAGTAATAAATAATAATCGTTCAGACTGTTCAAAATCATTTCAAACACCAGCGGAAACAAATTAAAACAAAACAAACATTATAAGGATATATGGAAACAAACAGGTTCATATATAATTCCGACACGGTATTCAAATACGAGCAGTGAAAATTACACACAATGAATTTTCCCTTTACCGAACGGATATTATCTGCATATTTTCCGGTTCGGGAAAGGAGGGGTGAGGGGGTATTCATTCTCGCTGCGTTTTCACTTCTACGTTGTTAAAACGAAATAAACATATTTCACCCTTAACGAGATTCGCGAGGGCGCGTTATCCTTCAAGGCATCCCTTCCGTATTGTTAACGACAGCTGTCATGACCCCCTTTCAAAAATCTCACCATAATTCAAGACGACGAGACCGGGAGGACAAAGGAAAACTTAGGACATTCAAACCTCTAATTTTCGCAACCGTCCCCCCTCATACCTATTATGCAAGACAAGACTACAAGCAAAAAACTTTAGTCGGAAAACAACAGAATTTTCACTTCAAAGGTAAGCAATAGTTTAAGACTCGCTCAGTACTAATTCATCAACAACAAGTTATATCCTATTCCACGATAGAATATGAATTAGCGAATAACATAATACAGACTTTCATAACGACCATTCGTTTGAAATTTTCAAGATATAATAATTGAATAAGGAAAAATATTTCAGTTTTGTTTTAAAATCTTTCATGGACTTTCAGCATCAATTCAACGCGTTTGTTGTGCATTTTGATGTCACTTTTCGAAACATTTTTTAATTCTTGACGTTGTTTTAGTCCTCAAAACTCAAGAACTGATAAATTAATTGTATTTATTTGAAAAAATCCAAATCACTGAGTGACTTTTAATGGTTTTTTTTAATTATGCTTATATTACCTACATAAGTTTTATATTCACTAACCAATTTATGAACAAAATAACAGGCTTGCACCATTTATAATATGTAGTAACTATAATATTTTACGAGTAACATAACGGTCACTATAATTATCACTTGAGATCGGATTGCAATTGTAGCAGAATCCTTTAGTTAGTGGAAATAAAGTCTGAAAAAAACTATCGCAATAAGAAACCTTGCACAAAATATCGCAACATATTATTTTATAATTCTTTCTTAGTTTGAATCTATCTAATTTTGCGAGACTTGTTCGATATCGCCACAATCTATCTCCGATATCTAGAAATCACAATGCGGGAAACTTCTATAGACAATAATTGCAACATCTTACTTAGTTATAAGGGCAAAACTTGAACGGGTGAAAGTGAAGGACTAGAGGCAATGGACAAGTCAATCAAAGAATAGTAGAGCGGAAGAGACCCATGAAAACAACAAAAGGGCGTGTTAGGAGCGGAAGATCAATCGGATGTTTATCGGTAAAAGCTTTAGCTTATCCGGGATATCTTTGAAGTGAACTGAACAAGACGATTCACCGGTAATTTACAATAAAAAATAAAATAGAAAAAAACTAGCCATATTTATCAACATGATGTAAAACTGAAGGGAATATAATGTAAACCTATAAATATAGATTATTAAACCAATTAACACAGAACCGATCAGTAACTTCATCCCCTATATAAAGCATATCAACTATCAATACTGCGATCTTTTTAATGTGTTTTTACAAATGAAAAATTCACCCTTCAGATAAATTGCCACATAAATTTTCAGATTAAAACGACCACGTTTACCGTTCCAAAATTGAAATGACCGAAATAGGTTGGCACAATTAAATCAATAAAATTAAAATCGAATATAATAAATAGCAGAGAACGATAAATAATAAAATTCCATATATATACTGATGTTATTAATATTATATATTGATTGCTAATGTACATATATATATTATAGATTATTATATTAGCCAGCATTATGACTTGGTGGTTGCGTTTATGTTTAGCACCGAGGGGTTAACGGGTTCGATCCCGTACTAATATTTAATGCTGTTGGTCAGACTTGGATATTTGTAACTCCAAGTCGATCGTTTCCTATCAGAGTTTGCCAATTTATCTGATTGCATTGTGGAAACGGTTTTTCCATCAAATATACATACATATATACCCGCTATATCACAAATATCTGAATTTCATTTATATACAATATGTAAAAATGTATGTACAAATCTAAATCCATAGATGTCTGAATGGATTAATTAATGAATTAATTGTTAATTTCGTGTCCATCAGCCTGTCTAATAAATACAGCGATTTCTGTAATAAAAAATTCTCCAATGTTTGTAATTAATTATCTAGGAAGGCGCATTAGGGTTTACCTGTTAGGCCTTCCTAATATATACATACATATATCTATGTAAAAAATAAATAAAATGTACAGAAAATTGTAAATATGTATGTATGTATGTATTTGTAAGGACGCAGATACCCAACACGCCTAAATTCGCAATAATAATAACATTCGATCCACATTGTATGTACATGTGACGTGAGCGGAACGAACAAATTCAATAATCGCGAAAGAAGAAAAATTGTTCGAAGAGAAGGTAAACCAAATTAGCGCTCGGAAGGTTTCCCCCAGTGGAAACCTCAAAGGATAACTTTTCCGACAGCCAGCCGGGGCCGAACTGTGAAATTATGTCCGATACCCTTTATTTTTGGAAAGTCGATCATCTTTGTAAATTATCTCCTCCCGCGTTGAGTCTACTACCAAAACAGAACGGACAACTTTTATGAAGTGTTGTCCCGCGCTAACTTTTACACTAACGAAATTTATTCGTTTATAATTAGATAAAGTTTGACTAAGTGGTATAATAATTCAACTCCACGCGGAATTAATTTCGAAGGCGTGCACCGATCAAGATTAATAAAATCAAACAAAATGTTATTTGACGCCCATCAATCATTATTCAAATAGCCTATAGCCCGTCGCTCGCGGGCCGCATACGGCTTTATGTATCATATATATGTACATATGTACATACATACATAGATAAGATTGTCGGAACCTTTTACCGTTATTTATATATATGTATACTATATGTACCTATATATTTAATATACTATTGTACTGCAATACATATTATTTATAGTTTAAATTTTGCCTCTAAGTACAATTTTAATATTAATAAAAAGTAAGCACCATCTAGGAGCCAGGTCACACCGGGTGACTTGCGATCAACTTGGTGGGTGCGCGACCAGATCAAATATATAACATGTATCTGCTTTATGGAGCATGCCACAACGGGCAACTAATTGGTTGCCCGGGCTATAAAATCACCAACTAGTGAGATCGGTTGCCGACGTTCGGTCTGATCACGGTGATTTAACTGTTTAGTTGACCAGCGCGATTTCTCAAAATGTATAGCATTGCATCGAAGGGTGCCAAACTTGGTGATTAGTGACTGTATCGTCACATATTTAAAAATCTTATTAGAGCCCGGCCGCACAGGGTGACCTTCGTGCAACTCTGTGGGCAACTTTGTTGCGCGTGCAGATCAAATGTATGCAGTTGTATGAAGCATGCCACACCAGGCAACTCACTAGTTGCCCAGGTTGAAAAGTCACCCAGCCGTAGAGATCGGTTGGCGGCGTTGGGTCTGGTCACTGTGATTTTATTGTCTCAGCAACCGTCGCGATTCCTCAAAATGTATAGCGTTGAAGGGTGCCACACTCGGTGATTAGTTGCCGGCAACTCTATAGTGAAAATAAGTGAAACGTAAAGGAGACTTGTAAAAATACGAACACATATGACAATATCGTCACGTATTGCAAAGTCTATAGTGAAAAACTATTGGCACGTATGGCTGCGTCGTTACATATTAAGTAGATTCTTGGTCGCTTCTGGTTGCAAGAGCAAGCAAGAGTGACCACGAGCAACTACGCTTGGGCAACAAAGTCACCCGGTGTGGCCTGACCTGGCTTAGTAAGCGGATTATTGTTCGCTTTTGGTTTCCCGAGTTTAGTGACCGAGAGTGACCACCAGCAACTACGATTGAGTAAATAAGTCACTAACAAAGTCAATCGCAAGTCGTCCGATGACTACCGGCTCTAAAGAACTGTCAGTTGAAAGACCGCACATGTGCTTTTAAGTTGTGCCGTACATACGAACGCTTAGTATAAGTGAACGGATTATTCCTCACAAGAGGATTGCCCACACGAGTATCGACCGTGGTTTTATTTGTATGTATCGTTAGTTTTCTGTGTGTGGGATCCTCGTGTTAGAAATACTCGTTTGAACAATAATCGTGCGGAGAATAATCACAGAACCATTTGCAATAATGAATACGTCTCTAATATAGACGTATTGTAATATATACTCTATATATGTATATATTACAATAATGTACCGTAATTACAAATTACATTAAAAAAAAATTGGTTTGTTGAGATATAAAAAGTAAAATTTACCTTCATGTATTGTTGTGCGATGTTATCTGTTTTGTGTACATCACCACCTTTCAAGCCCACCTGAAAGTATAATAATAAAAATAAAGTTATAAAAAGAAACCATATCAAGATATTCTGCGAATTTTCAAACGTGTAATCTATCACCGACGCTTTTCACAGAAATACTCGTACATAATATGTAAGAAAAACAATATATGTAATACAACAGCGACTATAAACAATTGATCAAGTTACGGAGCACTAGATAGTTAATGAACCTGTCCAAGAAAAAATGATAAATACATAAAAAGGCCAGCGAGCAATACAATTACATTATGCTTTTTTACGCGTATCGAAATACGATCCCAACAAACAACAACAAAAAAGCTCTACGTGTTTTTTTTTTCATAACATATGTATGTTCATACAATATGTACATAGTTTGATACACATACATAATATTATACCTAACATGGACGGGTCAAATTCGGAATTTATTCGAATCGTTAAGGAAAAAAATCATGTGAATTTTCAAATACACCTTTTTAAATATTGACCAAATAAGGTCTCGTATTGTACCTAAAGTATGGTAATTTAAAACTTTCATCAACAATCCGCATGTACATATAATCACTAAAACTAAAAAGAAAATGCTTATAATAACTAGCGAGTGGTTAGCATATTATGCTTTCGAGCAGAGTAGTCACGGGTTCGAGTCCCACTACATAGACTCCCGCTGCTGGCCAGACCTTGGTTTGTGACTCCAGGTTGATCGTTTCTTATCAAAATTTGCCAATTTTTCTGATTTTCATTGAAACACGGTTCCTGTAAAAAATTGGCATCTCCTTTCCTATCTTTCTTGCTAATCTCAAGTTATTCAGAGTCTTGAGGTTCACCAATTTGACTATAAAATGCTACAAAAATTTCTTCATAGATGTCACTGTGAATGTTTTTTATGAATTCGCAATGTATAATATTTTTACATAATATATATTTACATACATATATTTATTACATTGTATATGTATATGTAAGTGCACTAGTTGCATTGGAGCGATCTGTAAAGGCCAGTGTTCTATGAAATAAAATAAAATAAGACTTAACAGCCATAAGTTTAACATTTGCCAACATAAATATGTATGTATATCCAAATGAAAATACGATTTTTTATCAAAATTTGTTTTGCCCTTTCCCCCGCACTCTCAAAAACTTATGTACAAAGCATTTGAATCGTTAACGAGAGTGATAGAAGCTACATATGTATATATAAAAAATAGATATGTGTCGCCTTGGGGTAATTTCCGTAATTTATTTACAAACGTATGGAAAAATAAAGTAGAATATCAATTAATGAACATTCCTTGCTATGAATATTATTGTGTTTTCCTGGTAAATAGTATATGAAAGGTTAAAAATTTAAAATCACATAACTAAAAGTGTTTTGAACGATATTTTTTATTCGTATATATTTAAAATAAAATTTTCATATATATAATTAACGAGCAGGAAATTTGATTATAAGCACGCACAAGCATAATATAATATAATACATACGTTCGGTTAATAGATGAACTTTAGCCTCAATTTAATTTAATCCATAGAATACAATATTCAACAATTTCACAACTGTAGTTTCAACTTAAATTACACACAAACATGTACCACATACGCACACATACATACATACATACGGGTGGGGGAAGAGAGAACCTTCAATTTTCCCGACGTCGAATAATCGAAGTGAAAGAAAAACAACACGGCATGCGAAATTTTCACGGAAAGAAGGTGACAGAAACGTGTGAGAGGGAGTTTTTTTTTCTTGTTATTTATGACTGTCCTTTCCGTTGTTTTCATACATGTTTATACGCACACAAGAAACCTTACGTTCCGATTCGGTCGAAAGTCGTCAAAACATGCAAATGATCGAGCCTTCGGCTGGTTGCGGTTCGCGTCGAACCGCGCATAAATAAATGAATTTAAAAAGGGTCTTTTGCATGTTTTTAGTCATATTACGCACGAGGACGTGATAAAATGTAATGTTTATAAAGAAATCGGAGTTATTTCCATCGAAAATATACGAGGGAAAGTGCTACCGCGAAAGCAACCTTCCGTCAGAACGAATGCGGCCGTGAAGTGCTCCCCCGACGGCTGAACTTCCCCATAAATACATACATACATAAAACGGGAGAAATCTCAAATAGTATAAAGTTCTTCCGCTATGTTTGTGCAACTTTGGAGTGTTTCGTTTTGTAAATGTTACCCGCTCCCTCGCTCGCTATATACAACCGCAACTCGACTAGCATAAGCAGAATCCAGTGCCGAAATATCGCAACTCGAATTTCGATACCAATTCAGGTTCAACTCGGCCTACAATAACAATAAAATTTCACCTGTGAGTTCAAGGCGCTGTTACGTATTTATGTATTTTGTTTTGAAATGTTCGTAACAGGTGGGAGTTTCCGCGAATCGAATTCCCGAGGAACTGTGGTAATTCAAAATTAACGTCAAACACATCAAATGATGTGGAAACTCGATTAATTATATTATTAGATACATAATAATAGGCCCGGTGAAAAAGCATCGAGAGCATTATTCAAATACATTTTTTTTTTAAATTGATATAAACATAGACGTAAAAAAATATATTTATCGCGAAAAATTGACTCAATTGGTTTGAGTTCAATATTAATTACCGAATTTAACTCACCAACGAATATTTCTTGCTGGGTATAACCTAGCATACACCGTTCCAAACACTCAATTAAATTTAATCCTTTGAGTGCTGATGTCTTTTCTGTTGAAAGCCTGCCACGCTGAAAATTTCGCCAACATTTCTAACTAGAATTATTTTGAAATCCAATAGAAAGCAGGTATAAAAATTGTATTTAATCCAAACAAACCTTATATCACTACCCTAGATAAATACCGCGAGGATTTCGAGTTTTGTAAAGGTGTGTTTAGACTCTCTAATATAATATATTTTGCAACAATATAAAATAAACAAAAGAATTCTATTAATAAATGTATTTTTCCAAAACTAGTTCTATCTTCTTCATTTTTGTTAAAATGAAGAAGATAGAATGTTCACAATGAGGAAACGAATGAAAAATGGTCATAATCTAAATGCCAAGCCACAATCTAAGCTACTCGGCAGCTAGGTATTTCCATCGAGAAATTCTGCTAATGTTATAAGTTAAGAAATTCCGGTGTAAACTAGTATTTATAATCGTTGACAAATGAACGACACGGATTACACGACCCATGTTCAATGCATTTTTTTTCAATGCACCTGAAAGACGTATTCTTGTTTACTTTGGACATGCTCTAAATACAACGCCTATCGGCGTTGTATTTAGGTTTGTTAGCAAAACGCCAATCGGCGTTGGTTAGCATTCAAAAGGTAAAGTAATATTTTAAAATTTTTATGTATTTACATACATATGTACATACATATAATACATAAGAAGTCCCCTTTCGAATTTGTTTCAATTAGGGCGATTTAAAAGTTAAGACAGGTATTGGCATATTTTTTGGCTTAGTCCTATTCCATATATCAGTCATGCGAAATTGACTTCAACAAACAACATACTATATTTTGCTTTCAATTTGCTTCCAATCTATTATATGTATGTACATATATTAAAAACAGTGAAATTAAAGGCTCGAAATCAGCAAAGGTTCTTCACACATAAGTTGTGATAAATGTTTTTCTTAAATATCAATGGTAATAATATTATCAATGTTTCATTACCATATCCCCAATAGATGAAGACGAAATAAATATATACTAATGATCTTCTGCTCTCCTCAATTTCAACAAAACTCGTGCACTTTGAAACTTGTGACGTGTCTTAATCGAATCAGCTACACAGGATCAACCGGTATTTACATAATCTACATTACAGCAAGTATCAATCAAATCGCTGAAGAATCTTCGTGCTTTATACGCATGTACCTGCAATCCAATTAAACGTCGAAGGAGACGTTCACAAATCCGCGTGGCAGCGACTCTTAGGATCGTGAGATTTTAATTAAAATCTTGTTATACACTAAGTACCTGAGTTTTCCGAGTTATCCATCACGTCGCATAAGTTATGGCGGATAAAGGCGTATCGGACAGTTCCGAAGCCAATTTCGAAAATGCCGCTCTCCGGAGCCAAAGCAGCATGAGATCCGAAAACGGACGACAGCCAATGGAACATTAATTTGATTTATTCCGTTGTAAGTTCCGCGAAGCCAACTTGTGTGCAAGTTTCAAATGAAATATCTTTTGCGAACTTTTAGCGAGTAATTTTACAAGGAGGCGCGCCGCGCCGTGCGCGCACTGAAAGAAGAGCGCGTTAAATTACTCAAAAATAATGCTGTATAATCATACCTATCGAATAACACGGAAAACATCCCTACAATTACTTTATCTTAACTTTACAAAGTTTGTTTTTGCCTTTTAAGAAAATGGTTCATGAAGTTACTTGTCAAAATATTACTCGCGCGCGGCGGCGGTGGCGAACCTTTTTAACGCGTATCAAAAGTGGCGCGCAAAGAGTTTTTAATTATGTACGTATGTATGTATATATACATTAATATTTATTTATATAAATTTTACATATATACCAGAAAGGCCTTACGGGTAACCCCAATGCGCCTTCCTGGCCAATTACAAACATTGCAGCATTTTTTTTTATTATACAAGTCGCTGAATTACGAGACACTGAAAAACTCGCAAATTAAAGAGACTTCTATGAATTGTAAATAAATATTATTGTACATTAATCAATCTCAAATAGTGGTGACATAGTAGGTAGGAAGGATGTTTAGCCAACGTATCAACGTTAGGAAACGTATCGACCAAATATGCAAGTCTGACCAGCAGCACTACAGATAAATTCTTCAAATTTCAAAGTCTGGCCAGCAGATACCAGTGGGATTTGACCCCGTGACCACTTTGTTCAAAGCATTATATGCTAACCACTAGTCTATTCCGTTGGTATAATATATTTCTAGCAAATATCCTGTTTATTAAAAAAATTGTTGATTGTCCATAAATGTTATTTTTTGTATTCAATATACTGCTAGGTTTGAAAGAATTTTAGTGCGCGTACAAAAATAATTTTCATTAAAAAATCAATTAATAAAATGCCTAAGCATAATCGATAAATGGGCACAGGCAATATGTAAAAATAATTTAATTGACATCAAATTTCGCTTCCGACATATTAATTTTTTTTTATTTATTCATACAATTATACCATAGTGGCTTTAACAGCTACATAATCAAACAATTGTGTTTTCACGCCAACATTCCAACGACACATACAGATGAACATAATTCGTAAAAAATAATATATGGATAATCAATGTTAGTTTGGAATCTTCACAAAACTCAAGTCAGATAAAATTGGCAAATTTGAGAAAACAAGAGACAGCCGATCCAGATCATGCTCAAAATATACAGAATACCTTTTAAACTTCGAACTATGGATTTTTGGTCTGAAAAAGATTCATCGCCTCAGCTCGTTTGGATCGGCTATATTTGGCAGAGCCGCGTTTGTATTTATTATTTGCGAGCAAAATATAATTTCTCAACTTTCCTAAGTGCTAACTCTAGTCAAATCATACAATCGTTCATACATTCGGAAGTGTATGAATAATTCACAGCCATAAGACGAGCACATGCGAGCGAGCAAGATCGACAACAACACAGAAAAAAATTATAAAAAATACATATGTACATATATGTATATATTATATAATTTATATACATATATCGTTACGCAAACACTTCGGTTCGAATTTTGTGATTTATCTGCGGCTTTTCGCAAGGGGTATCATCGACATTTTAATATTTATCGCGGCGAACGCAGCACCGGTAGCGGTGAGAAAATGGCAACGTGTCATCGCAAAAATATCTAAACACAACAGAGACGTTGATAAATCTCCAGCTTCGCGGCGAGTGCTCTCGGCGATCTGCACGTTTTTGTTTTTTCATTTGAAAATAAACGATAAATTCGCGGATAGTGGGCTGTTCGAGCATATTGAATTGCCGGGGAAGGGCGCATTAGGGGTAAAACAATTGCCGAGCGGTAAAACGGTACAATCCACCAAGGACAGATCAAACCGCAAAACTGTGAAGAGAGGCAAATTCGCCCTCCCAAATCCGCTGATCCTCCCCCGCGGTGCTTGGCAGACATTCAGACCTTCAGACACCAACCCACCGTCCACATAAGTACGTTTCTGAAAGTATTTTTCAGACGAATGCTTATAAATAAATAAATTTAAAATATTGCTGGAACGTCGTAAAACTTTTTAGAACGTTATTCATTTTGTTTTTATTGCGTTAAAACATTTATATAAAGCTGCGTACAAATCATGACATTGAGCTCGCGCTAAGACACAGAATGGTATCCTGAGGTACCCAGACTAGAAAAAAATACAATGAGACAATAGCTTTCCATCACCTGCGGAACACGGAGACACAACAAGTGAGCTATATTCGGGCGTAGTTTATATTGTTGCGTAGGGGTGGGTGGAGGACCTAAGTAAAAGGCCAAAGTCGTTTCACAGCATTTATTGGCGATTCAGGAGATACACGCACCACCAGTGCTCCGTCCAGAATATCTTGATATGGTCTAAGTACCTCCTTATAAAGGACAGGTCGCTCAGGGCATCTTAGACGTCCGGTTACTGACCCATGGTATAGTCATGTACTCGGATATGCAGTCCCATGCTTTCGCATTGTCAGTTCTAAGAACTCCACGGGAATGCGACCGAGTGCCGTTACCGCCGCTAAGTGCATTCGGGGGGCTCTCATTGTTAGCCGACTTGCACTTAAGCCTGGAGATAATCCTCAAAACCAATTATAACGGCGGCTCCTTTTAGCATACGCAATATTATGGATATGAACCTTTTTTCCGACTAATAAAGGACGAATATCCAGAGATCTAGAGCAGAGCGTGGAGAAAGAACGCGAAGCAGCGGAGCAACGAGTTTATTTATTTTATTGTGATTTTTTTTACTAAAATACATATTATATTTTATATTGAAAACCCCTGTCAACTGCATCTACAAAAAAAAAAATAGGGCAGTAGGATATCCTGGAAAAATTAACTAGAACCAAATATACCATTGGGTATTTAAACTTATCTTTGAAATATTACTTCGTACATGCATAAGACCTAGAAGGCATCCCTGAGCATACATTTACGCAGAATCGGAGAATCGTTTCATAAAATTGACTCTCCAATTTAAAAGAGAATCGTAGATATTGTGTAATCACTCAGTGTTTGTAAGGTTTCAAAATAATTTATTATTTTTTTATTACTGATTCACACAATAACCTTGTAACTATTAAAAAATGAATTAGCAACATCTAAATTTATGTTTAGGAGATCATTTTTTTTTAGAGCACGAGAATATGAAAATAAGCTTAAATATTTTTAAATATCGCGAGAACAGATTTATCGACCGTCCAATTAGCCATCTGAAAGAAATTTCGCACGCCCAACATTTTCGGACGATGAAAAAAAAGCGCGAAATAATCACACTTCCGAAAATAGCTCGCAACACTAAAATTTTCCTCTCGCGCAAAGAAAATTGTTATCGATTCTTCGGCGTGATATACGAACCGTTGAGGAAAAATCTCACGCGTACGCACGTCATCAAAAATAGCTTCTAGACCTGACGATAAACAGACAAGGCCGGTTCATAATCCAGTTGGATGGAGCCACACTTTGACATTAGCTGCGAATTCGGTCGTTTTCCCGAGGCATGTAGGAGGGGTTGAACCACAAAACGCTCTTTCTGGCTCGTGTACCCTCTCTGGCAGCTGCGTGTTTTGTCCATCATTTATTCATTCACTTCTAAATCAAATAAACGATGTCCTATATCAGCAAAATACTCTTGAATTCTGTATCTCAACATACATATGTATGTATGTGTACATACACACGCGCTAAATAATATTAAGAGTCGAATCGAAAACAGGCGTCCCTACGACGACGTGAAAGTTACTATCTACAATATGACATATAAAGAAAAAAAAAGTACCCACAGTACAATATCGAAAGAGTTATGGACAAAAAAACAACATACAAATATGAAAAAACACGAGTATGCGGAAGACCATGTATGATGTGTTAACTCAATGAATTTTTTTTCATATTATACGTATGTCTATATACATATGTATATGCCGTGACAGATCATCCTAAATCTAAACCATGGCAAACTACGTACTTATCCGAGCACACTATATAATGTACATAGGTTTACTGATATTAATCACAAACCGCAAGCATATGTATTGCTTGCTTGCAACAATCATCACATTCAGACTAGCTGAATTTGCGAGAGTAGAGGATGGCATTACAATTCCGTTAAATAAATAGGCAGTCTGACGGGAGACTGAATTTAAGAACCATTCAGATTTTGTTGAACCTTTGAATGCTGATCAACGCCGATCGGCGTTTTGCCAACAAGTCCATGGGCCGATAGGCGTTGTATTTTGGGCATGTACAAAGTAAACAAGAATACTACCAGCTAAGTCTATCCAGGTAGCATTGAAAAAAAAATGCATTGAACATGGGTCGTGTAATCCGTGTCAATGTTTATAAAGACTGGTTTACATCAGAATTTCAGATTTTATAACCATAGCAGAATTTCTTGATGGAAATCCCTAACTGCTGAGTATTTTAGATTGTGGCTTGGCATTTAGATTGTGAGCATTACATTTTAACAACAATGAAGAAGATGGAGCTGGTTTTGCAAAAAATACATTCATTAATAAACTTCTTTTGTGTATTTTATATTGTTGCAAGATATACTAAAGAATCTAAACACACCATTACAAAACTCGAAATCCTCGGCGGTGTTTATCTGGTGTTTGTTTGGATTAGATACAATTTTTATACCTGTTTTCTATCGGAATTCTAAATAATTATAGTTGGAAATGTTGGCGAAATAATCAACGTGTCGGCCTTTCAACAGAAAAGACGTCAGCACTCAAAGGGTTAACCAACGATAAAATCGAATATAGATATATTTTGATTGTAACCGGAATCCACGAACTCTCTACATGTCAACAATCGCTAAGCCAGTGAGTTACGCTATTAAGGAGAAGTATTAGAGTTAGAAAGAGAATAATAGCTAGCAGTATAGCTCAGTGGTTGCGTCAATGAGAGGTTTCAGAGTTGGAACCCTGGGTTGACCTCGATTGAAAATAATTTATTCCGAGTATTTCTACAGTACTGCTGGCCAGACTTGGAATAGTTGTGATTTTAGGTCGATTGCTTCCAATAAAGCTCAGATCGCACTAGGCGGCACTGCACTGAACGCAAAATTGTAATATATCGATTAAGGCGATATAATTTATATTTCTACAATCAACCCTTTTGAATAGACGAAGTACATATACATATATAATAATGTTTGCTTTGTTGATCGATTTATTTTGAATTATAGAACTTCTGCCGAAACGTTGAAGGTTTTGGTTGAAAAGAAGAGAAAATTTAATTTAGCTTCGTAATTACGCAAATTTAACTTCGTGCCACTAGTGGCGGACAGGAAGGAAAGTTGTTGTAACGAAATTTATATACATACATACATATACAAAATGTCCCCATTTTCAGACTCCGCTCTCAAAGTCATGGAAAAGCGTCGAGAGTTTCGCAACAACGTCGGTTTCCTCGTTGAGTTCGCATGAAAAACTTTGCGCGGGAAAACCTCGGTATTATTTTCTTATCGGTACTATCGTAAACGGTACCGCATTTCAGCATGCATGATCAGCATTTTGGGCTGATTTCATTATACCAACGATTGCGGATAACGAGTTGTTAAAATCGAAATGATAATTGTATGTAATATCAAATATAAAAGTTGCATAGCTTTAAATAAATTTGCTCGGTGTAAGTGGGTCAAAAATGACTTTACTTAAAAAAAACCATCTTAAATAATAATAAAAAGCGTCGGATGTAAGCAGTTCCCTCAACAGGCGGAAGTAGAAAATACAAAGTAAAACATATTGTATTGAGTCTTAGCACGTAAATTTATGCCGTTTCACAAACTACACAGAATGTGGCTAGCCTATCTAGATGTTACCCTATTTGTAAGCATTATATACACACCTGTACCCCGCTTCCATTTGATTTAACTTAAATCAAGATAGTGCCGCGAAAGTTTGTTAATCCAGAGACTTTTTACAGTGTGTAAATGGTAAAGAAGAAAAATTAAATATACATTTTGAGATTAGCCGAAGTTTTCTCAATCGCGAATGTTGTTTATTCCGAGCGATTTAACAACCCTGTTATTGAACTTTCGAAAACGATTTTTTTTTATTATCCATTCCAAAATGAAATATTTCCTCCTTGTAAGATTTATTCGAGTCCATGACATGCCAAATAAATTTTAAAAAGATGCATACTTTACAATCTTCAATGCTAGACTGGACTAGAATAGTTACTGCTCAGTTGATCAGTGCATAGTATTTAAATTAAATACAGAATATTTCGGTCAGCAAATATTTATATAAAAATCATCAAAATTTATAAAAAATTAGACTACATTTACTCGTTTTGGTATTTAAAAAATATTTTCACTACGTCTAATAACACAATATAACTTCATATGAGCCGTTACAATTGAACGTGGCATAAGCCCACTTTTCTTCATTTCCAGAAATATCTAACAAAACCTTAAATATAATGTATTGCGCTTAACAATATTAAAAAATACTGGAGGTCTGTAATAACTAGAGGTAGGATAGTCACAGTGCTATCCATTGTTCGGCAAACCTTTAACAATGCATTTACAACCTTTGAACAATACACGGCCCCCTCAGGCTCCGGTGACTAGTAATAACACTTATTCTATTTTTAGATTTTTAGATTCGATATCTCCATTTAAGATTATGGAGATATCGAATTAAAAGAAGTGATAACAGTTTGTGAAGTAAGTCAAACAGAAATAGTGTTTTTGGAACTGAAAATTGGACTTCCGTCACATTCAAATATAACGGCTCATATGTTGAATTATTAACCACTTTTCAGAGTACGGATCGTTGTATATAAAACACGTGATACATATGAGTAACCATTTGTTGTAATTACAGACCGCGTGTCTATTTTCCGAATTTACTGACCATTTAATTTGTTTACAAACCATCAATTTATTAGTAACAGTCACTGATCAATTTATTAGTAATACTAAGCATCTATTATAATAAATGGCTAAACGCATTTTTAATTATTGACCAATTAAATATAAGCCTTTTTATACAATGGAAATCGTTTAACACGGAACATAAAATAAAATTATACAAAAAACCTTGATTCGAACTTTATACAAATGTCTTTTTTCGAATGTATGTATGTCTTTTTGAGTCATAAAATATATGTCGTTACAATACATATATGTACATACATACATATATTTCTCCTAAATGATTTGATATCGCGAATTCGCTATACTATTTTTCGATAAGGATCACATTTCAAAGTGTACAAATAATATCGGACAAGAAAAATCACTGAAAAAGCTCCGAAGTGAGCAGGGTCGATCGTGATTGACGTCAAAAGCCACGCAGATCTCCTTCTGACATGAAATTACGCAGATCATATGAAAAAAACCCTACGAAAATACTTAAGATCGTCCAGATTTGCAGTGCTAAATTTAACATTAATTTCGAGGGCAATTTTTTGTCTTGCCTTACCGAACCAATTACTTCCAAGCAAGGAGATACGAGATGATTCCGTCGTGCCATTTATTTACCAGGCTAAAATCACATTTTGCTTGTGGTTCGACCTCGAACGGTGAAAGATATTAAATGCGATTTTTCAAGCAGACTGTGTCCACCTTCTCGGTGTACTTTTTCTAACGGACATCAAAAGATTTCCTTCGGAGGAGAAAACTCTTTTAGAAAATCCGTGTCGCCTTTTATTGGACACTCAATGAAAGTCGCCTTTGAGTGGGAGAAAGAAAGGTAAGTACACTCAAACATATTTTTCTGTGACCCAGAATACACATGGCAATGTGGGTGGGTGGGAGGAAGGGGTCTGATTTCGAATGTCATGATTAAACCTTTTGTCCTAAAACGGTCGATACTCTCGAATAAACGAGATCGTATTTTTACACGGATCGATATGTATAAATATAAAAATATTCATTAAACGAAGAAAGAGAACGGTTTCCGATGAGGGAGGGAAACTTCCAAAAGTCTGAACATGTGGGTGGCTATTTCGCGAAACGAGTTCGCTAAATCGGTTTCCCCTTTCGCGAAACACCTTCTTTATGAAAACATTATCACATTTTTTCGGGTGTTACGCTCGGTTTCGGAGACCTTAGGTAAGTGTTACTTAATCCATAATAGAGGTACACAAGTCAAGTGCGTGTATAGTTTAGCGTTAGAAAAGAAAGGTGCGTCGATTTTCATGGTTCGCGGGAGAAAATAGCTTGAGAGCACAGCATTTTCCACGGAAAGAAGAATATCGTGAACGGCGAAATTTCCCCAATATAGGTTTTTCCAAACGCATTGTAAATCTTCTGGAATCGCGTTAAGTTTCTACTTCAATATTTGCATTAGAAAAAACTTTTCTCGGCCAAAACGATTCACGTTTTGATTTTATTAAAACTAACTTCCATAACAAATGAATTTCAAATTTAACAAATTAACACAATGAAAGGGCACATTGATATTTTATTTCAATCAAACACGTAGACTCGCCTATACGGATCACTCGAAAGTGACGAGTGTACTAATACAGATACAATACAACAATAATATTCATGCAATCATTTTTATATAATGCGAATTCATATACACATCATACACAGTGACATCTAAGGAGAAATTTTTGCAGCATTTTATTATAAAAATTAGAGAACATCAAGACGCTGAATAGCTTAAGATTTGCAAGAGAGATTGGAAATAAAATGCCAATTTACAGGAACCGTTTCAATGAAAATTAGAAAAACTTGGCAAACTCTGATAAAAAAAACGATCTTCCTCTAGTCACAAACTCAGGTCTGGCCAGCAGCGGGACTTAAGTGGGACTCGAGCCCGTGACCATTCTGTTCGAAAGCCTCATAAGCTAACCACTAGTCCACACCGCTGATTATAAATATGTATCAATCTTGCATGATGTAAGACGTACATATATTACATATGTAGTAATAAGAAAGAATTATTATATGAATGCAAACTGTAAACATGTTTAAAGAAATATGCATTTTGAATAGACGCTGAATAACTTGAGAATTGCAAGATAGATTGGAAAGGAAATGCTAATTTACAGGAACCGTTTCAATGAAAATCAGAAAAATTGGCTGAAAGGAAACGATCGACCTGGAGTCACAAACCAAGGTCCGGCCAACAGCTACTAGTGGGAATCGAACCGTGACCATTCCGCTCGAAAGCATAATATGCTAACCATTAGTCCACGCTGCTGGTTAAATTGACGAATGCTCGTGTACACATGGACAGCCGAGCGAATCTAACGATAATCACCGACTTAGATAACACACATGCTCATTTGTATGTTGACGACCGGGCGAGCGTGCGGGGATGGAATGAGGAGACAGCGAAGGGGGTGGAGTAAAGGGGCGATGCAAAGTTTCGGGAGTGGTTTGGGCATCAATTATTTTTCAAAACCACAATATCAACGGCCACAACACTAGTCAATAATAAAATTGAATGAATTTTTCGACATCAATTGTATAGAAAAATCTAAAGCAGTTCAAAGGAAGCCAGTGGTGGTGAACCAGTGACACCACATAGAATCACACACGATTCTTTATATAATTTATTCCTTACACTCAAAAAAGTTCCCCCATCACAAATTCTACACCGAAAAAGTTACCTTGCTGTGTGTGCCAAAAAATAGATAGGAATATACATAAATAGAGCGAACACTCATACTGGCTATCGCCTGAAAACGAACGATTTATTTTTCTAGTAAGGAGTTCATAATATAAATATCAATATCAAAATATAATAAATTTATTTATTGTTCACAAAACTTCAAATCTGGAATAGATTGACCTAAAAAGTAAACCCAACCTACCAATATCTAGTATTATTCCTCGTAACAAAATATACTCAGTTTATTAAGAAAATAAAAAACGTAAAGTGCGTGAAAGGCTACGTATGATAGAAGCGTTAGTTTCTAAGTTGTAAATGTAATTCAACCGTTTTTATAGTAAACTGGTGTTGTGCCCAGTGATTTCAACGGGTGACTTTGGAAAGAAATTGATACACGAATTAGAATTATTATTTTTTTTTAATCTTGCACCTCTGGAACCCATTTCTTTTTCAACTAATCTTCAAAAATTTCCCTGTCCATTTATGCCCCTTTCTGACTATAATAATCGACGGGAAGATTTTTCATTTCAGCTCCCTTAAAAGATCGAGGGTTCGGTGTTTTTCCAATCATCAAAAATTTCATTTCATGAGTTCCTGATGCGTTTCTGCAACACATGATAGTTGTCCTTTCTTTGGACGATTTATGTCCAGTAGCGGACTTTTCTCTCATTGAAGCCAGCGTTTTTGTCGGCAAGCACTTCCAGTATAGGCCTGTTTCATCTGCATTATAGATTTGATCGGGTTGCAAATATTCTCGAAATTCGATGTAGAATTCATCAGCAATGGAAAATAATTAAAAATACGCATGTTACGAAAAAATCTGCTCTGAATACACGCACTCGTTACTTCTTTGCTGATCAAAAGCGACTTAAAGAATTAACGCAATAGTAAAAGACATTTAAAAAGGAAACGAAAAACATTTCTGTGTGACATCATTTGTTTCAAATAACACACGTGTTGACGGTCGAAATCAATCGGTGCATCTCATTAATCATAAAAGAAAAAAATTAAATTAATTTTAAAAAATTAATTAATATTTTTCAAGCACGGATAATCCGCAACCGGATAATCCAGAGTATACTGTATTTCTAAATATGTATATTTTATTTTATAACAACTCGTTTGTGAGAAGCAAGCTAGAGTATAATGCGATTGTGTGGAATCCGCATGAAGCAAATTACTCTCTAATAACTTATTAGATAATGCCCCTTCTCATCCGAATGAAAGCATATTGGAAACAAACGATGGACTAATATTTAAAAAAAAAATCCCCTTAATGTGACATCTTTGATTCAGTCCATGGACATGATCCAGCCCATGGAAAATTTAAAATGTTTTGAAATCGTGGATAAGGAAAACATCGAGGAGTGGCTCAATCATGATTTAAGTGATCCAGGTTTTAAACGCATGGATAATGCAGATATCGTTTCTTTTTTTTGTTTCTCAAGAGGAAGAAAATGAGAGTGACACTACAAGTGGAGAAGATACCAGTGGTTACATTAGTCATAAACGGTACAGCACTAGTACTAACTACTAACGGCCACTTATCTGCTTTACTATGAGCGTTTTTCTTAATGAGTATTTAAATTATGAATCAACTAATTTGTGTTGTAAATATGAGATTATATTTGAAAACAAGTCAAAATTTGATGATTCGGATTATCCGTGCCCTTCCTCCCCATCATTAGCCCGGATAATCGAGAGTATACTGTATATGATATTCTAAGCTAACGTTTTGCACGCTAACTTAATCAATTGTCAAGACAAAATTGGTTCTTGGCCAAATATTACACATCATATGTACATAAATCAATAAAATAACTCAGCGTATTTCAACACAAATAAATTAGAAGAAATACAACCTTCTTAATTACGCACATAAAACAGTTATCTGAATTACATACAAACACTAAATACATTCCATTCGCAATAAATCCTAAATCTTACCAAAACGAACGAAGTTTAAGCTGATAAAACTAGACCTCAAATATTCAGAAGCATAAACCATCCGACCGTTGTTACTGTAGATAATTCACAACTACCATACACATACACACATATATGTAAATAACTTTCGACCACAACATCATACACCATAAATACCAGTTATTCGACCTCGACGACCGGATCAAAAGTCATGCTCGCACTATTTTGACACCGATGAGTGAATATATCCGACCTTGCTTTGACACGTCACAATAAAAAAGCGTACAGGAAGAGCACCGGTGGACACATTAGCATCGTTAACCATCAGATACGTTGACAACTGAAAGGGGGTGACGCGCACCACAGTTTCGGGTCACTGGCTCGCGCTAACGAGAGTGCTTCAGACATGATGATGTACACAACTCCATGATGCAATCGGCCTTATTATTATGTATGTGTGTGTTCATCAACACGTACGAAGGACGTCGTGTATTATGTGTGTGAGTGATGCATAGGATTGATGTTGACGATGATCATGTCTGTGGAAAAATTGCATTATGCATCGATTGATATTATCAACACGATGATTGTGCGCCGTGCGTGAACGTATTCGAACGCACGACCTACATGAAGTTCTTACCACTAGCGTAATTTGTGACAAATTTGACAAACATGTGGGAAACACGTATTTATTTTAACACTGGTAGATAGATTGAATAGCAACCCACATGTGGTGGTAAAAAAAACCGAAAATTTAGAATCTGGGGATGAAAGAAACAAAGAATCAGTTCACGGTCAGTTTTCGCCCTGTTAACACGTTGCGTAAATTAACAATTATTGACTTAAAAAAGATTTAATTATTTTTAAATATTTTAAATATAAGTTGTAAATTAATATTATTGTGTATAATTTATTGTGTTTTTACGTTCGCTTTAATATATTTTTTGATTTTTTAATCAAAAACTTTTTTTTTGAAATGGCTCCAAAAAAATCATTTCAGAAGTTGTGAAAGTGGCCATTGCAACGCTTATTAATGAAAAGATATATAGTTACAGACAAATTGCCAAAAAAATTCATGTTTCTCACCCTACGGTAGCCCATATTGTACAATTGGTGCAATCGGGAGTTTCTCCAACTGCTACATTATACTACAAATGTGGGAGAAAACCAAAAACCACACCACGAACGGATCGAAAAATCATCACCATAGCTTTGAAGAACCGTAAGGTGCCTAGGGCATTCAAGCTATTCTGAACCAAGAGGGTATCGATATTTCCACAAGGACGATGCAATGTAGATCTCGTGAAGTTAACGTCAAGAGCCGAACTCCCATAAAAAAGCCAAAATTGACACCAACGATGAAAAAAAAGCTCAGCGACATCAGCAATGGACTGTTGATGATTGGAAAAAGGTATTGTTTAAATATTAATATTAAACTAAAAAATACTTGATAACCTCCTATGTACTAATTTTTCATTCATTTTAGGTTTGTTTCTCTGACGAAACAATTCTAAGGACAATGACAGATGTTGTCCAATACATCAGAAGACGACCTTCCGAGAAGCTGAGCGACGAATGCACCATTCAAACAACAAAATATAATGCATCTGCATGGTGTGGTCCGTTATTAGCGGAAAAAAGGCTGGACCCATAAGGGGCTGGACCCGTACATTGGGGCAGGATCAACACAAAAAAAATTTTTTGAACGGATTTTTGCCTTATTTTGAATCAGAGGGGATGGATGCACATAATTACATTTGTATGCAAGATGTCACACGGCCAAAACAATTAACAACTACCTGACAACAAAAAATATTCGAATTTTGTTATGGCCAGGTAATTCACCGGATTTAAATCCGATTGAAAATTGTTGGGGGTATTAAAACGTATTTTTTATAACAGCCCTAATACTACGTTAGATAATTAAAAAGAAAAAATAATAGATACATGGAAAAATGATTCAAAAATCAAAAAAACAATACAGTCATGCATAGAGATCAATTCGGGCTGTTATAACAAATAGGGGAGGGACAACTAAATATTAAGTTAATTACAGTTTTTTTTTGTAAATATTATTGATGAATATATTATGCGTGTATAATAAAAAGTTTTGTTTCATTTCCTGTTCTAAAATTTAACAAAATCGACAAAAAACGAGTTTTACGCTAGTGGTAAGAACTTCCTGTCATGGGTATGTATATAGATATTATGCATATTGCAAGCGAGTTGCACTTCAATCGGATACGTAGCGTTGGTTGAATTCCGAAAATGCATAGTAGTTTCAATGATTGGATGAACGTCTTTGTTAGAATTAAGACCAAACATATGCGCTGTCTTCCAGTGGGTTTCGGTTAACTTGAGTTCAATATTTTTAATTTAAAACTATTGTTAAAAGATGAAAGCTTTTAATATTTTCAGAAATAAACTTTCACTTGCAACAATATGAGATTTTAATAACCTTAATACGAATTTAAATGTCATAGCTGTGTATTATAATTACACATTCGACTATCGATTCAAGTATGTAATGCTATACATATAGCTACGTAGAAAAAATAATAACCGAATTGAGATTTATTAACTATGGAAAACTCGTATTATACAGGGAAACTTAATTAAATAGCGTAGCGTGCAAAACAATTTATATTGGGAAACTCGAGCCTCGTGCCGTACAAAAGGGAGCAAGGTATTATTTCGATATTTTATTCGTGTTTTGTAAAGGTATTTTAAAAGCACGAAAGAAACATTATATTTTCACATCAAATATTAAAATAGCATCGAATTTGAATTTGCGGAATACTCAGTCGTCAATACAATTGATAAAAAAAATCAAACTTGTTCGGATTATCTACAAATTATATCATACGAAAATTTTATATATGTAAAACATGCGATAAATGAAAATTCAAAATATAAAAAAGTTAGGTATAATATTCGGGTCTACCTCACGGGCCCGAATGTGAAAAGCCCGAAAACGCAAATATCGGAAGGCAAAGATCGAAAATCGAAAAATCTTAAGTCGAAAGATCAAAAAAGGGTGCATGGTAAACGGTTATAATCACTTAATTAGCGCGATACAACAGTAACAAGAGGAACAGGCTTTTACTCCCGTATTCTGCGCGCGCACATTAATACGGGAGGAAAAGCCATTTACATAATAAATAATGTTATTATTCGTATTGTTTACGATGTTTATATTAATGTCTGACCATAGATGTCAGATACGCGTCACGCGTAGTGTGTTATATCTCATACAATTTCATACAAACAATATTTGGCCGCACGCTGCCGTTCATGTCGCAGACGCATAGTGCGGTCAGAGCTTTAGGCGAATGTGCATGATTAATTGAAAAATGAAAAATAAAATAAAATTTGTCCGAATATCGTAGGTGTCTCTCAATAATAATACCCAACGTATATGAACGTACTTCTATTTAATAAAATTCTACGGTCAAATTACACATAAAAGAGATTATATTATCAAGACGGTGTAAAAATTCAAATTACATCGCGCTCGTGTAAAAATTCAAAACACGGGAAAATTTGATCACGACCAAAAGCAAAAAAGCGAGCACAACAACGTAAACAGCGAATAATATTCTCAGGCATTTCGTATCATCTTCGGGATCGATATCGCCTTTGGCCCCGGCTAATGGTTACACCGAAGTGCCGAAGAATGGAAGTTGCTCTCAGTTGGACGACTTATCCCGGCATTTATCCTTGCCATGCGGGGAAGCTGAGTGATCCTTCAGGTTACACGCAACAATATTCAATCACGACCGCCAACTTCCGAAACCAGGGTCAGCGCAACGTTAAACACACTCCATTTAATCCAGAAAATTCGCCAATGGCCCGGCCACCAGATTCGACCGGAGCTGTACACAAAGCATTTACATCCGCTGATATGAAAATGTAATTTTCGAATTTGCATAAGCGCGTTTAAAAAGTTTCGCAAATGTCCCATTAGCGAAATTATGACTGCGATCGTTCTCAAACGAGGCCGTTGACAATTTGATGAAATTGCATGCATGTATGTGTTGAATCGTGGTCGAATTAATATGTCCAAATATCGTTCGAAATGAAGCCGATTTAATTGTAATGTTTCGTAATTAATATATAATACCTACTAACATGTGCGATTAAAGTTAGACTACACGTGTTTGTGTAATAATGTCTGTGTTTGAAATGTGAGATTCTCAATTTTAATAACATCCGAAATTCGTGTCAACGCTTTAACATCGAGGATTAACCCTGTAAACGGGATTTTCCATATAATTTACGAAAAGATTCTAAATGTATACAAGGAGCTTTGATAACAATATCCCAAAAATCCTACATGTCTACATCGTCTTATATACAACCTTTTTATTACGTAAAAATATTATATTAAATAAAAATTTGATACTTTTTTAAAGTTACATATACAATAATAGTAAAATGCTAACTCCAGTTATTCAATCTTCATAAAATTGATTATACATAGATATGTTACTTAACGTAAAGCTGAAGTTTTTAATTCGATAAACTGAATAGTTTCAGACTCAAAAACTCAAAAGTAAAAGTACTAAGTCACTAATTAAAGATCGATGCTGAATACAAGTAAACGAGATAAAACAAATTACTACTTTAAATTATCTATCGATACCAAATTTGTATATTTAGTAGAAAATATCATCATCATGAACAGCCATTCACCATCCATGCTAAATTAATGCCTCTACAGCACGATTCCAATCGTCTGTGTTCTGAACAACTCTCATCCATCTCATCTTACAAGTTTTCCTTACTATATCTACCCATCGCCCTTGTAGCCTTCTTTGCAACCTTTTTCATTCTCTTGGATACCATTTATTCTTTCGTCCATATTTAGTCCGTTTTTCTAGCTACGTGACCCGCCCATTGCCATTTCAGTCTCATCAGTGATGAACAGGATAGCTTATATAGTGAAAAGAGTGATGAGTCATCACTCTTTTCACTATATCAACTACCCTGTTCATACTTCTCAGCCACGTATTCTGTTTTCTACACTCGTAATGACGAGCATATAGTGCTCCATACTTCAATGAGTAGTTAAAAAAATGTTGCACTACACATATATAGTTAAATTCACTAAAGCTTAAATAATGTTTAACAGCAAATGATTCGTCACATGTTCTCAAAATTTCTATATGTTTTTCAAATTTTCATTCACTTTCAATTAATGTCAAGTGGGGAAACTCAGCCAACATAATTGGAAGTATAGCTGACATCTCCCAAATAAATGAAATACCACTGAAACAAATAAAGCGACTCTAAAACACGGGAAAGGTGAGAAACCGCACGCCGCAGATATGTACTTGAAAACTACATAGCAAAAGCGAACATTTCATATAAAGTACATATTCCAATGCCAATATCTCCATATATAGGTATAATAACCTTACTGTAAAATATCCTTAATCTTAAATATGTATAATAACATTACTCGAGAATGTTAAATAGATTAAAAATCCCCTGAGAATATTTCAAGGAGAATTAAATAATAAATAATTCAAATTAGAATTCAAATATTACATGTAACATACTCAGTTATGCGTTAGGCTAAGACATGAAAATCTATGCATTATATTTTTATAAATATAATGTATTTGAAAAGGATACTTTGTAAACCCTAATTGAATGGGGGTGTGCTTTTTCTCCTTAAGACCGCTATTTAAAAATTAAACGAAAGCTTAAGTAACAAAAATAACCAACAGAATACATAGACAATCAACTAAGCCAGGAAGAAAGATTACATTTTGACAAAGGCCTGACATTTTAATCAATCTAATATTTTTTTGCATAATAGTAGAGATGCTTTTCTCAAAATGGGCTATGAGAAATATAAAGCTGGCCTGGTTACATCGTATTAAGACGTATTTTACATAAAAATATAGGCTCGCATTCAATCTAGAAAAATGAACGTATTCAAGGCGTATACTGCGATATAAACATATTTTCAAAAAAAAAACTATTGTGAAAATGGGTAAAAGGAGGCGTTGGCATCTTTCATGACATATTCGTGAAAAATTTAAATACGTACTACAAAGGCTGATCTCACAAAAGAAGCGGCTACACACCGTAAAGGATATTTTCCAAAAAAAAAAAAAACTATACTCCATAAAACTATAGTATAACAGTAGATATACCGCAGAGTTTGCACAACAAATTCTAGGCAAACAGCGTGATTACAACATTTTCATGTGAAGTAATACAGATTAATTCTAATAAAAATACATGGAAACAATTCAAATTTCGAACAATTGCTCCACATCATGTGATGAACCGATTTGCCGGAAATTACCCATCACCAATTGGTAACGTCACGCTACCCATAAGACCACTGGAAAAAGTTACAATTAGATCTTATCGCGATACGACATTTATTTGGGTTTGTATTAATAAATACGTCACGTATTTTATTTAAAAGTTCCAGCAGAGTATCGGCTTTGTAACCCACATAGATTGCGAGTATCGACCGGGTCATATCTGCTGGGTACCTCAATATTACACATGTACGTATCTACGTATTTACAATGAAAAAAGTCCTAAGTCAAGAATATTCATCAAAGTCAACGCTGTTGAGTGCGACACACAGTTCAGATAAATGAATTCTAATTTAGACTAATAATTGCCATATCGGCGAGTGAAACTCGTGAAGGGGGTATTAAACGCTTAGACACGCAAACTCCCACTAATGCTACGCGTATTTGGTTCAAGTTTCTACTCGATATATATTTTAAGCCATGAATGTGATTTTACGATAGTGAAAATGAAAAACTATTGATTACAAAACGCATATACACGAGGCAAAGATTTGGGTGACCTACTCATTTTAATCAGTCAATCTGGAGTTGAAATAATTCGTTAAAAAAAGCCAAGCTGATGATTATTTGAAATGATGAAGGCAAGCTTTTATATACATATGTAAACGTCACGTCACAAACGCACAAATATAAACGGAAAACGAAAATCCGTACAGAAAAATGTAAGCATGAAAGAAACGTTCGCACATGTGTCAAAAGTTGATCAAAAATAGTCTTTATATTATGAATTGGGACAAAGTCCATAAGTTCTGAAATATCTGAGAAAAATACTTAAAAGTTTCTTAGATGCCTTTATATGAGGAAATATTTATTCCCTATTTATTTCCCACTGCCTTTATACAAGGCATGCTAGGCTTTGACTCACTATATTCGAGAAGAATTATAGCCATTACCAAATATGTGTATATAGAGTATTAATATTCACAACTATTCGATTTTATCGGAAATTAAATTTTGGGCGCCTGAATGCGGTAGAGCTGTGCTCTACCGCATTCAGGCGCCCAAAAAAGGCGTTGGAAAAGTCATCGTTTACTTTTCCAACCCATTGCTGCGAAAACGTCTGCTTTCAATAACTCGTCTCTTTTAAAGGATATCCAGTTCCATAATGTGTTAAAAATATTTGGACCTGTTTGGTTGTCATGTTGATGAACTGGTCAGTTTCATGAGATTCAACACGAGTGTATTTGAATTGATGTGACGCATTGGGGCAACCTGTCAGGTCACATTTGTCATTATTTTGTTATTATCTATCCATTTATATAATGTATTTATTATAATAATAAATCAAATATAAATCGGAACACAGTCCTGTGTTGAAACGTCATTTAAAAAATACGCATTTTTTATGTGCAGATTTTTCATGTATGGTTGAAGGTTTTAAGCACTACTTTAAACTTCTTGATTAGGTCACGTATTGATGTTATAATTTCACTGTAACATATATGATAATTATATACAATAACCAACAAAATAGTATAATTTACGTATTTTATATACGAGATTTATATATGTACATGATTTATTTACTTTCATTTTGTAAAGCTGCTCATATAATAATACATATTCATACATATAAGTTTATAACGATAATTTCCACGTAATTTTGATTGGTAATCAAGAGCAGCCCCATTACATACTGTGGAATCTATTCAATTAAATTATCTGGTATAGTAATTATAAATTATAAACCGTCAACATGTATTACATATATTATATTCAAGTACCTGTTAGTAATGAAAGCATAAAGTCAATTTTCACCCGAATTCACTTTCTATTGTAATATTAAGAACATAGCAAAACTCACGTGAACGAACATCCAAAAGACTCGTTACAGACCTGAAACAAAAACGAAATAATGGTAATTAGTGTGTATTACATTATTTTAAGTAGCAAATTTACAATACGAAAGCAGTATCTTGTACTGTATCAAATACTGTACGACATAAAAATCAAATAAAGCGAACACCTTTCCATTGAGTAGAGTAAAGTAAAACCCCGTTTATTTTAATATTACAGATAAGTTCAATTTATATATGTATGTACATATGTACATTTGTAGATTGAAACAATTCACCCGACGTATCGACAGTATCTATTATATTTATTCCAACTACATAAATAGCATAGAACTAGTACTTTCGTGACGTCGACAGTAATAGTCAGTTTAAGCGGCAAACATTGACAATGTAATAAACAACAGTTAGTCGCATCTACTCGGTACATAAACGTACATATCGCGTATTTAGAACGCAAAGGTGATAACTCCGCAAATCGCAATTGTTTTGAAGATGGAAATAAGTCAAAAAATAATTCTTCATCAAAACTCCAGTTAATTGTATTTCAATTGCATGAAATTTCCTTCAGCTTTTATTTTTTAATAGTGTTAACATTTAAATGAGTGGTTTCGGAAAAATCTGTGTTTGTGTGATTTGTGTGATTTTTAAGTTAAAAATCTTAACGTAACATTTAGATTTTCTGATTTTCGGGCTAGTGTTATTTTAATTAGTGTAATAACGCCCCGACAAGTCCGAACGTGTTGAAACTGTCCGAACGAATCGAGACAATAGCAGACCGCTTGAATTTGACCTTATACTAAATATTGTGAAGAGACTTAGGGCGAAATCACACAGGAAGGAACGCAGCACATGCTTTTTTTTTTAGATACTTTTAAAACTGCGAAAAAAATCTGAAATGCGTTGCACATATTCATGACTAGAGGTAGGACCGGAAGCGTGCTTTTCCCCGGAAACAGGGCATTTTGGGTATATTTTCCAGGAAATAGAGCAAACTACAAAGCTTGAGTGCAAAAAAAGGTTCATCATAAAAATTAACAATGTACGGCGAACAATTACCAAAGAACGGCACGCTTCCGGTCCTACCTCTATTCATGACACGCCCAGCACACACCGTCCCAAAATCACCTCCTGTAGTGTTTTCGGTAAAATGTTATCCTTGCTTGACAGTGATCGATAACGGTGTATCCCATATTTGAAAAAATATAGGAAAACCCCCACCGCGGGGAGCCAAGCACACGACGTGCCGTTCTTCCCTGTGTGATTTCGCCAATAGCCTTTCATTTTGAATCCTAAAACCACGTCTGTAAAAGTGAAATTTTCTTACGCAGAATCTATTTACATACATATGTATGTTATATAACTCGCTTATCTTTCACCGTTTCCAAAACTCCAATTTGACTATTAACATTGTCATACATGTGAATAAGCTATAAAATATTGGCAATAAGATATTTCCGATAAGGCAAGAATGCCAGTCGGAAGTCAGTATAAAGTGGGTAAGGTTGCCAAATTATTAGAAGCGTTTCAATGAAAACCAGAAAAATTGGCAAACTCTGATAGGAAACAATCGACCCGGAGTCACAAATCCAAAGGCTGGCCAACAGCAACCATTGGGACTCGAACCCATGACCACTATGTTCGAAAGCATATATGCTAGCGACAAGTCCACGCTGCTGGTTATAAAGAACAAAACGGCACTAACTTAGTTTAGCCAATTCGTGGAGTTACCAGGTTTGCAGTCTAATGAGGCCATATACATATATTATATAAAACATGTCTTCGGGTGCTGCCCGACCGACAGACTAAACCAGCGGCACACAATTGGCAGAATCCAGCGATATAAACACGAAATACTAAATTACACACGTATACATGTATGTACGTATGTATGTGCGAAAATTTGCATTGACACAATTGCGACTAAAGCTCGACTCACACAGCTGTCGCGCGTTTTACGCAAAATCTGCCCACACCACGTACCCAGCGCTTGCTTACACGGTTCGCGCGCCGTTTTGAAATATGTACATCGGAAGACGGAAAATCCGCTTTCAGCACCGAATAGCATTATGCAAATCTGAAACGAGACGCAGATCGGCCTGCTTAATTTCGCGTATGGCGAAACCGGTTGATGCGACGCCACTTTCGGACGAACTTTTAAGACGAGATATTGCATGCGAAATTGTCTCGACTGAAGCTATACACATAAATATGTATGTATGTACATAAATTACATAAAAAATGATTTTTCAATCAATTTTGATGCAATTTATGTACGTGTACATACATATGAGCCGTTATATGTATTTAACCAGCAGCATGGCTCGGTGGTTGCGTTTATGCTAAGCACCGAGAGGTCGCCGGGTTCGATCCCGTGAGCTGACCTCAATTGAAAAGAATTTAATATTTAATGTTCCTGATCAGAATTGGATATTTGTGACTACAAGTCGATCGTTTCCTATCAGAGATTGCCAATTTATATGATTTCATTGTTGAAAAGTTTCCTCCATCAAATTGGAAAAAACCATCCTTCCCAATATGTCACCACTGATAAGTTGAAATCCATAGATATCTCGTTTATTTTGCCAATTAAATTCGCCAATTTATTTTATTTTATTTTACATAAATATTTACCAGGAAGTCTCGACAGGAAGACCCCAATGCGCCTTCCTGGACAATTAATTACAAACAATGCATTTTATTAATACATAAATCTGATAAGAAACAATCGATTTGGAGTCACAAATACCCCCAAATCTAACCAGCAGTATGGCGGATCGAACCCACTGATCACTTGGTGCTAAATACTTAATTTTATGTAATAAATAAAAGCTGCAATGTTTATAATTGGCCAGGAAGGCGCATTGGGGTTTACCTATTAGGCTTTCCTGGTGTATATGTATGTATGTACATATGTAAAATAAATAAAATTTGAAAGTGGCGGTAGTCCAATTTTGTAATGAACCTCTAAAATACACGAATCTCAAAATCTTTCTATGCAAAGCTTGAGAGTGACTAGGATGCTTCGTGCAATATAGTCATCTCAGGATCATTATTAAATTTTGCTGAAGTCTCTACGTTAAAACTGGTTAAATAAATAAAAAAGGAGGGGAATGAGATTAAGACGCAATACTTTACAATTTTAAATGCTTGATCAAAACATTTTGGCTAACCAATCGGTATCAGATATTTTCTCCTTACTGCAAACAGTTGTGAAATGAATTATAGCTTGTGAGAATTGTTTTCAATAATAAAAATGTTTAATTGAATCGATCATTAAATCAAATCGACATTTCAATAGCTATATATCCACTTGTTCGTTTTTCGTGCAACTTGAGCGCATGCATGCGCTTGTCCGGACGTAGTGCATGCGCGAAGGCATGCATACATTAGATGCACTTATGTACATATGTAAATGCTAAATGGACGCAAGCAAGCAAGCGCAAGCACTCCCAAGCCGGTCAGGTATTCTTGCAACTTTTCGTGTATCATGTCACGTCACATACTCTACCAATAAGAGGAAATAATCAAAAATTTCCGCTACTTATGTTACTTCAAGAATAAAAATTACATAAATAAAAAATGGCAAAGTTTTGGGAACAATAAATAATATGATCCCTGAAGATGTGAATAAAAAAATTAGGTGTCTTCGGTCATATTATTGTAACGAAGACAGTAACAAAACGAAGAAAACGAAGACAGTAAACAAAAAGAGTGGCGCTGGTACTTATGAAACAATTTTCAGTCAACGGTATTGAATAAGTGTGAACGTTTGATGCATGCATCATGTTGAATTTTGAAATGAAAATTTAAATCAAACGTTGAAGACAAAAACGACTTTGTGGAGACATAGCTATTGACTTCTTCGTAAAACAGGACAAATTTAAAAACTTCACAAACAAAACCATTTCATACAATATAAAAAAAATTTATATACAATTAGTTTTTGTTCGTCAATAAAATATATCAGGCATAGACATGTAACCCATAAACATTTCATTAATTTAAAAATTTGAAAAAATAAATATTAAAAAATAAAAAATAATAAAAAAATAGATATTTGCGTTTTCCGGCATTTCACATTCTGGCTCGTCACAGAGACCGCTTACGGGTATACACGTTTACTAAAATTAATATGGCAATAATTTTAATAACGTCGAAACTCTATATAAGCAAGCCGTAAAAAAGTAAATTTATTTAAAAAATAATACGATTGATATTATGATCATTAAAAAAAGAATCATTAAAAGCGTTTCACTTGTATGTATTCACTTAATTTTCTCACAAGAAAATGTAGCTTTTAAATAAATTGCAATAAAGAATTTTATGACAAAATAAAATTAGCAAAATTGTATGCCATTGAAACTTCAAAGAGAAATTAACTTAAATTCAAACTCTCATAGTTTAATGTATAAAATAAATTTACATTAATAAGAACTAAGACTATAATTTGACGGAACACGTAAGATTACCTAAAGAATATTCTAATTACTGTTCTACTACGACTTAAATATGTACGTGCTTCTTACATTCATATATAAAATATATGTATGTAAGAAGAAATACATACATATATTATAATAATATAAAAAATATCGGTTTACCAATTAGGAGTCGAATTTTGTGATTCTTTAATGAACATTATAAACTTGTATTTAAATGCGATGTAATTTAATCATCATTGATTTATTATATGTATGTATTTCAGCAAGCATACACAACAATATATTCAATTACAATAAGTTCAGAGTCAAAGTGAAAAAAATTGTATTATACATATTGTGATTGTTTTCTCGAACAAATTCTAATTTATACAATTCTAATTTGATAATGGAGCAAAATGAGAAGATACGTAATAAATCGAAGTGTCCACGAAGCAAATGCTGATATACAGCAATCCGCTTGTGACCATTTCGAACTTCAATCAATCTTTGTGACAATAGGACGTGTCCGAGAATCGGCTAGTGATTTGTGGGATCGACTCGCATACAGAAACATCTAAACAGCTATAATGTACCTATGGCACCGTATCGGGTCATTAATCATGTGAGATCTAGGAAAATGAACGGAAAATGTGTTAATTTTCGTAATTACGATAATTTGCATGGTGATTGTAAAACCACCCACGACTTTACCCCATTCAATTATCTAATGATCGTGTCTAAATTACATTTCTTGTGTTCGTGTGTTTCGAATATGCATGTATGTATGTACATATGTATGTTGCCCTCCAGCATCGACAGCACATTCATTAGTTCGTTAATAGTACAGATAAAATGTAACACGAATACTCTATTTAGGGAATAAAAATGCTGTCGTTGAATAGTTACGAGTAGTTTAACTTATTCATCATATTGGTGCAGGGGACGCGGATACAAATTGTTACATTGTGTAATTACAGCATCCGTAAGTGTATTAATGTACTTTTTATTCACATTGAATTTTATCGTCATATGGAATAAAAATGAGAACAAACAAAATAAATGTAACTGATAAGGCAACGTGCAATACATTCAGTATGAAAAAATATTGACCAATGTATCGCAAGAATTGAATCTCAATTATATACATGTAAAAATAATGATTGCATAAGAATATTAGCAGTAAAATTATTATTGAACGTTTTCAAACGTCCACGTCCGATTTTTCCAACTGACATTTGGAGTGAAAAATAGATGAAGAATTATGGATTCCACGCTACTACATGCAACGACGACGGATTAACCCTTGAGTCACTAAACATACAGAGTTTCTGTGGCTAGGTATTTCAATATCTTCCACTTATTGACTTATTTATTTATATAATTTTAGCTATTTAGCTAATTTAAAATAATGCATTCTTAATTACTTAACACTAAAATTGTATGTTTAGTTTATATGCACTGTCCCTCACAGAGGTGTCTCTTAGCACCTCGCAAGAATGCATCAACGGTCTTAGAAGACCTGACGCATTCAGGGAGGGCATTGTACATGAGCACACCCCTGTGAAAAACACCCCCAGCTGTCTTCATTTTTCTTACTCAACTTACAACTAGTTTGTCATTATTTCTATTATAAAAACTATGTATATCTCTATTCCTTATTGTATAATCCTAAAAGTACTTAGGTACTTATGATTTAACTTATAGACAAAAGACAATGTACTAAGATTTAAACTAATTCTAATACTCATCCATCCCAAGTCATCTAACATTCTTCTAATACGTTTGAATCTACCCACATTCAAAATACCTCTCATAGCTTTATTTTGTATTTTTTGTATCTTTACTAAATCTTTGCCATTAAACATGTTAAGCACAGTGTCACAATAAACCACGTGTGGCAAGACAATTGTATTATAGACTAAAATTTTACTTTTTCTGCTTAAAATATTTCTTAACCTACATGATACACAAACTTTTCTAGCCATTTAATTATGTATTCAGCGTGCACCTTAAAATTCAGTCTCCAGTCTATGTGGATTCCCAGATATTTTATATTATCAACTATTTCAATAATTTTATCATCAATTCTAACTTCATTAAATATATTTTTATTATTCAACCATATCATTTTTGTTTTATTCACATTCAACTTTAATTTCTTTTCACACAACCAATCATTTACATAATTTAATTCTTTATTTAAAATTTCATACATTACACCCAATTTTTTTCCTATGATATATATTAATGTATCATCTGCAAACAGATGTATTTCACATTTATTAACTACCCTAACAATATCGTTAATATATAAAATAAATAATAAGGGTCCCGATTTGGACCCTTGCGGCACTTATATGATACTATCCTAAAGAATAAGATTAGTTTATGATTATAAAGAGCAAAGTACTTGTTGAGTAAAATAAACTTACAATTAAAAGACAGTTAACCGAAGTACAAATATCCAGTCACATGATTATTACAATATTTAAAACGCTACCCTGAACAATTACGTCTTGAAAAGTTATGACTTTGGTTACCGAAGGATGCATTCTATCCATTCCTTATTGGACAATAGCTTTACAAGTCAGAGTATATCTGTGACAGAAACTGCTTCACTTCCCTCAGCTTGACAAGCCGTATGAAAGACGGCCACCTTAATTTTGCATGAAGCTATTGCAAATACAACGCCATTGTAAACAATGAAAAGTTCGTACCTCAGCTGCAAATTTCATATACGATCTTCACCGAGTTCACCACAGGTAGCAAAATGTAGTACAGGTAGCACAACGAGGAATGCGGCGTTTCGAGAGAACCCGTAGATATAATAGATAGGTATACAAACACTAATTCGATTAGGATAATAAAACGTTAAGGCTTCATTAGATTAATTTTCCGACTAATTGAAAGCTCCAAGAGCAAGATGTAATCTGACAGCGCGCGCCGGAGCCTTCACACGAGATGATGGAAGGTGAAAAGAAGACGTGTATCGAATTCCAGCTAAAATCAATACGTTTCAACGAGGGTTAGTCGCTTCATAGGGGCGGACACGCGAGCCGGCTATCCTACGGGGAAATTATTTGATACGCTTTTCAGGCGACTTCATCAATATTTCACGCGACCGAGAAATGAAACAATAAATAATTAATGACCCACCGGGAAGTGGGGGCTCGGAATAGAGATGGCGGGGGGAGGGGCAATGTCAGAAATGCCAATTTGCAAATTACCACACGAGCAATCAAATCTGAACACGTGTATACATTAAGGTCACTTTATCCATTATGAAAGCAACACTTAATATCAATAACGTTGCGGTAGGTTCCTAGGTTAAAATAAAAATCATTCTGAAAAGACTAGTCCTAAAATAACATCATATTAGTCGTAGATAATATTATGAAATTAACCAGAAGCAACGTGTGAAGATTCTCGGTGATTACAACAAGATGTTTACAAGATTACATTATAATCCTTATTAGCGCAAATTTCTAAAGCACTATTTGCTTTAGATTGTCCTCTTAAGTCTAAAGTTATAGATAATATAAAAGTATAAAATGTATTATGTAGTATTATTAATGAGTGGTTGAGCATTTTTCCTACAATTCCTTAATATTAAAATCAATATAAGATATGTAATAATATGACTTTTATTTTATTTTGATTCTATTTAATTTATATCGGAAGGCCTAACAGGTAAACCCAATGCGCCTTCCTGGTCAATTACAATTACATATACACACATCTATACAAACCCATATATACACATACATATTTATTTATTTATTTTATATTATACCAGGAAGGCCTAACAGGTAAACCCCAATGAGCCTTCCTGGCGAATAACAAACAATGCAGCATTTTTATTGCATAAGTCTTATATTTTTAAGAAAATATGTCTGCTAATATTTTATATAATGTATTATAATATGTCTTATCTTAATAAGAATACCAAAATATTGAATACTATCCCTATTCAAAATGATTAGTATTAAAAACATCCGCCGCATGCAAAAAAAAAAACATTTGTACACTTTTTTATCAAATGACAAATGAAAGTGGTTTTACCCGGCTTCGCTCGGTATTTGTAATATAAAGAATTAGCCAGCAGCATAGCTCGGTCGTTAAGCTTCTGCTTAACACCGAGAGGCGCCCGGTTCGATCCCATAAGCTGACCTCGATTGAAAAGGTTTTTTTTTTCAGTATATCTGTAGTGCTGCTAGTCAGACTTGGATATTTGTGACTCTAGGTCGATCGTTTCCTATCATAGTTTGCCAAATTATCTGATTTCATTGTTAAAACGTTTCCCGATTAAAATTGGCTAAAAAGCCTTCCTACCTGCTATGTCACCACTATTTGAGTGACTTATGTACAATAAAATGTATGTACAATTCATAGATGTCTCGTTAATTTGCAAGTTTTCAGTAAATGCTGTATTTTTTGTAATTGGCCAGGAAGCCGCATTTGGAGTTACCTATAAGACCTTCCTGGTATGTATGTACATATGTAAAAAAATAAATAAACCACTTAAACATGGCTAATCTAATTTGTTTTTTTGTTAAATTTATTTGAATCGAAAAAAATAATATTTCGTCGTCATAAAAAAATTGTTTTGATTCGATGCTCCCACGCTTACAAAGTCTCTTTCAAAATTATATATTAGATGAAATTTTGTAGTAAACACATTGATATTTCTTAACTTGCACGCTTTATATCTGGAATATACTTGAGATGTAAAAGCTTTCAAAAATAAATAAAATAAAAATTGCATTTTATGCAAATACATATATACACACTCATTGTGCGAATGTGCATTTTGGTGACATAAAAGGAGTGAAAAAGAAGCTGAATCTAAACTTTTATTGGCATTTTACACAAATCTAATATAACAAAATAAGGATACGTCCGAGGTAAATAGGGCGTATGGTTAGTCCATAGATATTCTAATTCACCCGCATACTTACTCTTGTAAAAAAAGTGAACTTTCTTAAAGTGACTGACGTAAATTCGGCGTAAAGTTTTGCTAAACTAAAAGGAAAATACAATGGATGACATAATTCATCGGCAAAAGAAGACAACGCGACGTTGGAAACTTTCACTCGATGCGTCTTTATTCGCCGACCTTTCAAAGATGCGCGAACTTCAAACCGAATACAATTTACTCGGTCCACAAAGTTAACCAAACTCGACAATCCGATTTTGTTCTAGTCGAACGAAAAGTTTCCGCGGCATTTCTTTTTCCCCTCGTTCCTATACGCAATTAAAAGATACAATCGAAATTTTAATTAGTTTACACAAGAAAGCCGACAGTGCCGAATTTTCACACGTCAATCGTTCACATTACGAAATTATAATTAAACGTTATGGAACACAAATCGTTTGGATTAATAATTGGTAACAGTGATTCCCAACACGAGTACGCGTACATATTTTATTTTTTTATATTTTACATAGATATTTACCAGTAAGGCCAGACAGGTAAACCCCAATGCGCCTTCCTAGACAATTAATTGCAAACCTTGCATAGCCATACTAACACACTTGTGAAGAGTCTCGGTGATTACAACAAAATTTCTATACCCTTCAGGTATAAACACAGATTACCCAATCTGCTTTATGTAGATCGTCGACTTTAGAGAGTCTTTAATTAATATTAGATGTATTATGAGCATTTATAAGGATTGTTAATATGTTTTTGAGCTCTTTTTCCTATTTACATTAGAATAATATATGTAATACTAATGAAGAAAGAATGCCAGTCAAAAAACTGATATTATTCTAAACATATTTTGAAAAGAATAACTGCAATGAATACTTATAGAATTTTAGGACCTGGTTTGACCATTCAATAAGACTATTTTTGTATGGAATTACTGTTAACTAAATACGTCAACAGTCAGCACTAACTATGTATGTATGTATTTATGAGAACCGGCCGTGAGTAAAAAAACATCCCCGTGAGGCCCAAATAGAAGAGAGAAGATCAAAATTCACTCATACATCACCACTCAAGTATGAAAATAATGATGAGCGCAGGCTACCAGAAAAATGGGTTAAAATGATCTGGTAATCTAAGCCGCAAAACAAAATATCCCTGCGGGGCCCAAACGGAAAAGAGAAGATCAAAATTCCACTCATACATCACATACAATTGTAAAAATAATGATGAGCGAAGGCTACCTGAAAGATTAGAGTTAAAATAATCTCAGATAACCTACGCTCACTGAGGTGGAAAATATCACAATTAGGCACGGCATCAACGATTTTATTTACAAGTCGGATAGCTCTAATTAAATTATTAAGTTGCTACCTAACTATTTGATACAACGTAATAAATAAACTAAATTTGACACTGAGAATAATTCCATACTGATCTTCACAATGAAACACAAATATTTCTTGTACAGAATAAAAACACAAATATATATAGTTTGATGTGTTTGAATTTCAACCGTGAATAACCGTTGGGGGTCTGCCGGATGTACAGAGAAAGGCATTATCCGAGTCGGTCAGAGTGCACATATACGTTAAAATACGGAACTAATAGTAAAAAAGGGAGAAATGTAGGATGAAATGGGTAGTCAAGAGGTAAGTGACTCAAAAAGATTGGGAGCAACTGATTTATAATATGAACAATATTAGTCGTAACTACGTGTGTATGTAAATATGTATGTATACCGATATAACGGACAGAGATGGATTTAATCAGGCCAAAGTGGAAAAAAATATATACGACAACACAAGTATGAAGAAAAATGTTCCAGCAGATAAAGTGCTAACCTGAATACACACTTCAATTGATTGCCTTCATAATATCTCGATAGTAGATAGGTATGTATATATAATAAATTCGCTGTAAATATTACCTGGATTCGATTATTTTCATCGTGTACAAGCCGATTAAATCAACACAGATGTTTTCGAATGGTGTGGCCAATTATGTGTTGTATTTCAAAGGCGTCAATTGTAGATGATGGTTAAAAAGGTCAAAGGGCAAACTAAGGAATGTATGTATGTATCACGCCTTCTTAAGTACAAGGTGGGCGAAATATAATAAGAAGAAAAACGGCCAATTGCACTTCATCGAGATTTATTATAATACGAAAATAAACAAAAATAATTTTATCCGTATTATTAGATTAATGCAAAGAACACAAATTTCATTTAATTATAATAAACGGAACAAGAAATAATTCAGGTGTTTAATTTGCTTGTTTTCTTTTAAAACTGAACAATTCCACCAACGGTTTTTATAATACACTAATTAAATTACTCTCGCGCACTCTTCAATATATATTTTAATCTCCACTCTAAATTAGGAAAAAAGCGACTTCGCGCTACTGTTTCGATCCCCTTCCCCCTTTCCGAAACGAATTTACCGTTTTTAATTAAGTTTTCGCCGATTTAATCAGCGAGATATGTACCTGATTTACAAATTAATCGCGATTAGCATTAGTTGTTTACCCCGCGACTTATTTTAAAGGTTATTTTTAAAAACGGACGCGTCGCATAAATAAGGGTGGGTAGTTTATTTACAATTGTGTGAGGATATTTCCACGTGACAGTCGTCCTAACGGTTGGAATTTTCTAAAAATATATCTCGAAATATTACTACCACTCGGTTACACAGTAACATATACCGGCTCACAAAATAAACAACAAAAGATTTATAGATAATAGCGCAGGGAACATCTGCTGTCAGTTTACTAGAGCTTTACAAGGAAATCTATTGCCATCAGCTGGCTCAGTTTTACTGAAGAGCTTTTCGCACACAAATTCCTTATCATTAAGGACACTAACGAAACGCTCTTCTTCGATACGAATATACATATACTATAGTCAGAGCGCGAGGGAGATAACTAGAAAAATCCAGATGTTCTGGGTAGGGTATTTCAAATATCGCGTCTTTAGAATGTAAAAGTGACCACAAAACTTAGTTGTTAAGGGCAATATTTGACTAAATATTAAAATGATTATTCTTAATCCAGTTAATTGTATTTCAATTGTAAGCATGTATTTCAATAGCCGTGAATTCTAACCACCGAGAGGATCCCGAGTTCAAGCCCAGATTTGACCTCGATTGAAAATAATGTATTGCGACGTAACTAGCAGCGTGGACTAGTGGTTAGCATTAGCGCTTCCAAGGCGGCTTAAGCCAAGACCGAAAAACCGGGTTTGTGACCGAAAATCGCGAAAAAATTCCGATCTTTCGACTTTCGTTCAAGTCACTTTCGATGCTGTGACGGCCACCGCAAACAAATCAGGTGGACCGAATATAAAAAACATTAGCTCTACATAATCAATTTTTTCAATTCTAAAATACTACAATCTACTATTTTGCCCTTTGACATTTTAAATATGTTTTGTGGAGAATTGTATATGTGATTTAAAATGAAGGGGAACTTTCATACACAAGGTGAGAAACAGGTTCGATTTTTAAGGCAAGGAGAAGCAGAAAGGGAGAGTCATGGACATCTTCTAAATATCTTGTTTTAGTTCAACAATGCAGATGAGTGGGGTTGCAACATTTCGTAACGCATTCAGCCGAATACAACCACAGAAAAGACGTTTTTATTTTTAGGTCATTTTTTTAAACTGCATTAAATTATCTCAATTGCGCTCTAAGACCTTGACACGTCTTAGTTAAACTCTGAAGAGTGGAACGAAATTGAGCACACCTCGCGTGATCGAATACACGCGTTAATATCAAATTAGTATGGATTGTCTTTCGGTTCGTTCGACAAGGGGACGCGAAAACGTAACCAAAATAAACGTGATCGTGCAAAATATGTGGCTTTTTCAAGTGAAGAAAATCATTTGCATGCTCGGTGTGAATATATTACGAGGACCGAACAAAACAAACCGAGAATAAGTGATCCCGTGGCGAATAAATTAGTTTATTCGGCACGACCCAAGAAACTAACTATAGTTTAAATGCTAAGTGTGCAGACGACAAACTTTCGCTTTTAAACCACCGCTAAACAAGTCTACACTTCCTGGTGACCGCACGACGCAAGGGTCCAATTTGTAAAAATGGGAAAATTTTAGCTATTTTTTTTATATTTATTTTTATATCATCGGTATTGTGATATATATATTGCGATGTGATATACATATACATATACAGTGGATTGAAAAGTACGATGTATGTATGTATACTTATTTCAAGACCATGTTATGTTTTGAAATATGATGAAAGGAAACAAAGCACGCTTGATAAACATAATTCCAAATTTCTTGAAATTAATTTAATTTAGCAAATTTAATATTACTATGTATGTACCCAAGGTACATAAGCAGTGATATGTAGATTTTAAAATATTTTCATAGAAAACAATTTTAGAGATGCTTGTTTTCATAATTAAAATTGCTAACAGCGCATTTCTTAGGTTTTATAATTTAAGCAAATGTTTCTTTTTGCGTAATAATTTAAACATACTCGAAATTTAATTACTTGAATTAAATTTGTAAACAATTCCTTAAAAGCAATTTTAAAGGTGAATTGAATGTTAATTTTATTTATTTATTTTACAACTTAACATAACAGAGTAGTTTCAAATAAATCGTCACTATTGCTAAATAAAATAAATAAAAAAAGAAAACAATAACAAGATAAATTAGTGAACAAAAATATATATGTATGTATGTATATGAGAGATAATGAGAGCCTATAATGCGAGCTACTTTGACGACATCCAATTAGAATTATTTAGAAATCCAATGGAAAGCAGGTATAAAAATTGTAGCTAATCCAAACAAACCCCAGATCACTACCCTAAGTAACTACCGCCGAGGACTATCTACATAATATATATTGCAACAATATAAAATTAACAATAGAAGTCTATTAATGAATGTATTTTTTGCAAAACCAGTTCCATCTTCTTCATTGTTGTTAAAATGTATTGCTCACAATCTAAATTCCAAGCCACAATCCAAAATACTCAGCAATTAGGAATTTCCATCGGGTAATTCTGCTATGGTTACAAATTCAGAAACTCAGGTGTAAACGAGTCTTTATAAACGTTGACAAATGAATGACATGGATTACACGACCCATGTTCAATGCTACCTAGAAAGGCTTAGCGGTTAGTATTCTTATTTACTTTGTACATGCTCAAAATACAACGCCCATCGGCGTTTTTCAGGCCCGTTGGTCAGCATTCAAAGACATATCCATTGAAATATTCGTTAAATGATTTCTCTTTGATATTTCAAGCATATTGCTTTCGTTAAAAATATTTCGCGACCCGATTTCAGGTCACGACTCACATAGGTTAAGAGCCCCTCGTATAAAGGCTGATTTAGGTGATCCCTCTTAATATGTCTGTAATAATTCAACAAACGCGCACCTCTCAAAAGCACTTCCTAATTATATTCCTGAATGTGTAATAATCGTCAAGAAAGTTACTTTGACGGTATTTGAGCAATGCGGCGAACATAATCAAACACCAGAATAATAATAACATGTCGAATTTTAATACTCGGAATAAATCATGATGCTAATATGCCCACACTTCGATAGCAAATCGATAGTGTAATCTTCATGGGAAATCGCTTCCGTGGGTGCCTAAAATATGGCGACAGAGATAATTAGGGTCACCACACGACATAAGCCACCCGACACGGTAACCAAGGGTCATGCATCACGAACCACAGTCGAGGAAGCACAACGGTGTCCACTGAACTGAAGATTATTTAATTGTCATGTCACGAATGTATACATATATTTACATTTACAAGAAAAACGAAAGCCAAGTCAATATTTAATGGATACAATTACAGAAACAACACAAGCAAGTGAAACAAGTATTAGTTTTGGGTTTAGCCGGAATACGGTACATTAGCCCAACCGCCAAAACACCCATCAACCTCGTCGAGAATAATTAATCATTTTCTTTCGAAGCCTCAAACACGTCTGTGGCATATAAAATTTAACGTTAATCTAAATTTACCTGTCAATATATCTATAAGTATGTAGTATAACCTAAACGGCTCTAATCAAATACAAAAACCTTCCTTTCACAAATATTGTATAGTATAATCGTTACACAGCTCGAAGCTGGAACAATTTCCAGCGCAAAATGTAATATGAATTTGTGTGTGCAACATGAAAATTTAAAATTATATTTTATAACAAGGTATGGCGAATTACGTAGCATGTTGACAGAGTAAAAGTGCACACAGTGTGTTCACTCGTTGACCTGCTATTACCGTTGGACAAAATCTGAAGAGACAATGCAACATCAGTACAATGCGGTGCAAACATGTACGTTACGTTTTATATCAAATGCTAAAAACAAGATATGCAGAAAATATGATGAAACCATTTCATATATACGGACTTCGTTTGAAGGTGAAATGGAATTTGAAATGACGGGTGATCCAGTAGCTATTTTTAAATAAAACATGTATTTTTACGTGAGTGCGGATGTTGATTTATCATGCGAAACAATCCAGATTTGAAATATTATATATAACATGCTGTGTTGTGAAATGCTTGCGAAATTTCCTCGGACATATGTAGAATAGTCTGGCGTTGTTTTGGGTGAAAGAGCGAGTTTTTCTTCTCGTCTTTTTTGATGCAAAGTGGCGCGAAATAAAATCGAAAAGAAGCACGAGAAAAACGAGAACTTTTCCAATTTGAAGCGAACCGGGGAAAATACCTCTCGTATGACGGCAGTGGTATTGCAAACACCGACGAAAAGTTTCTAGGTTCAGACAAAGCTCAATATAACAGCGGCTGTTGTCTATCTTGTTTCTCTAACTTAATTACGAAACATTTCAAAAATCGAGCAATTGAAATTTAATTAAAAAACAACGCTGAAAAAACGTTCGTCTTTGAATTTGCAAGCTGATGAAATAAATTAAAAAAAAAAAATATGCGGGTTCAAATTTTGTACGCATGCCCGTATTTGCTTTCTACTCGTCCAAAGGGTCAGAGTTAAAAAAAGAGAGGAGTTCGCGAAAGATCACATTTTCCAATTAAAAATGTACAAACATTTTCGAGTGACCATATCAAAGACAACCCTCCTTTATTAACACACTTGTTTCAAAAATGCTTTTAGGACTTTTAATTGGGTACTCGTAGAGAGTGCCTCACGCACATCAATAGTGGGATCATAAAATCGCTTCAATTAATTGACGAATGTAAATTTAAATCGTAATAATTTTCATAAACAAATGAAATGTCTGATTCTGAAAAAAATGGTCTTATTTCGGATTTGAAATAACTTTTTGATCATGTAATGAAGTTGTCTTGGAAATCCCCAGTGGTTTTGCGTTAGCCTTCTGGAGCAAAAATTATAATATGAATATAGGAATATGTTTTGATTTTGGAGGCTAGGCAAGATTTTTGGTGCCAAATTTAACAATCAAAAAATTTGTTTTTAGATGTATTATGAGCATTTATAAGGATTGTAAATAGGTTTTTGAGCTCTTTTTCCTATTATACTGTAGATTAACATTAGAATAATATAATACTATGATTACTAACCAAATTAAATTAAATTGTAAAATAGAAAATGATCAGTAGATCAGTAGCTATTAAAATATATATAAGATGTATTGTGAACATAATTTAGTAATAATAAAAAGCATTTAAAAATCAAAAATCAAACAATTTGTTCACATAAAACCCGACAGGAGACAATCAACTTGATTTTATAATCTTATCAGTAGACTTAACCCTTTCTCCGCAGATTACCGCTATAAGCGTGATTCATTGCGTGACTCAATGGGTAAACAAAATATGTACTTCAGGCGTGATTCACTCTTTAAAAAAATACTTCAGGTAACAATTTACACTTAAATAAATATTTGGTGACATGAATAAATACTGCAATATAGATATGTATGTTCAAAAACTCGATTAACAAGCTAACACGGGAAAAGGGTTTTGAGGTGTAGACATACAGAATGGTTTTTTTTTCAGTTGGTTTTCATTTTTTAAATCCATTTAAGTGTAACGTTCTATACAAGCCTTCTAATGCTCATTGAGGCGTAATTTTTTCAACACAAATCAAAAAAAAAAGGTTGCCATGCTTAGTCGGTATTTAAAATCTTAGTTATTTAAATCATGTACTGACATAAGTTTGATAGTGATTCACATATTTGAAAAAATGTAGGAGAAACGAATCGAAATAATAAAATCGTAAGAATTAACAACGACATGAAGACACCCCTTTAACAGCTGGAGTCTACTTAGGCGTGTTGTATCACACTTTTGAGTGTGTTCTCAGTGATGTTTTGTAATGTAACGCACTGGAACGACGTTCCGGCACTTATGTACATATGTTGCCTTAAAAAAAAAAGATAACTTGTATATTTTTTATGCGCTCCGTCACAAATTTGAATTAAATTTCACATACACACATCGACATAGACACATTTCTTTTAATTTTTTTTTGTTTAATAACTTAGTATGCCACAACCCATGCGATGATATTTCATCGGGCACAACACTAGTATATAATACATATATGTATTATATATGTGCATAAACGAAAGTACGATTTTTTTAAATAAAATTTCTTTACAAATAGGTCAATTTTTTGTTGTTGATTGAGTATTGAACCAAAAGGTTTTTGAGAAAAACATAGAATACCTCGATTCTCTAGAGTAATAGTACTACATACTTCCGGTTCCGATAAAAATATTCAAAAAATAAAACCTATAAGGGGAGGTACCAATTCCGGGCACCTTAAAATTTGAAAGAAATTTACGTCATGTCGATAAGAATTTCAGTAACCAATATCAAGTTTCAGTTCGATAGGACTAACGGTGTTCGAAAAATCCCCAAAATATACAGACACACACAATTTTTTTTAGATCATGAAAACGTGATCAGTGATCGATGCTGAGTTCAGATCAGTTCGAAATTTCGCATGATCACAAAACTTCATCCATTGTTACTACGTACGTACATAGATAAAGTAAAAATACAAAAATAGACCGGCACTAGTGACTGTAGCGTAATTAATGCACGAATTTTGCCACATGCGTCCGCCTTTTTTAATCGCGTTTAAGAATACGTAGTCTTAGCTTTTGCTTCAATTTATTTTTCGCATAAACCCATTCCACTTTCCAACCAACCAACGACTATGCAATTCAATAAACGAATTAAAAACGTGTCACAACCAGCCGATACAGCTCGAGCCATTCCAGAAGACTTCCGGCGAATTGCAATGTACTTTTACGTCTCAAACACAAAAGCGCATTATTTCGCGAAGAGAAAAATAACACGATACCAAAGACACGTTTACATCGAACTTGCCAAACAGCAACACAGCGAAGTCGAGGAGCATTTGTAATATGAAGACGAGGGCCACTAGGTGATATGAAACACGTATCGCCGAGTTAGCAATAACGTACATGTGAGATTCATATTTTTCATGAAATATCTATACAATTCCGAATACGAACGCGTGTCCAATCGAACCGTAACGTAGTGCACATCCATCCCGGTTAGGGACAGACGTGAAATAAATTACAATTTTAGGCGCGAGCTTTTGAGAGATGTGCATGGGTATGTGTCTCGGTAACGAGTTAACGACCTCCCGCAATCATTAACGAGATGTCGCATTTCGCAATCCGCGAGGTGAACGAAGTTTAACTGCCACCATGGCTGTTTGCTCTGGCAATTATCCCCCAGTTTTAGGATAGGTATGTGTGTGTGTGAGGGGGGGGGGGGGTTGCGGAAATCGAACCCACATCACCTTTGAGCCGCATCAACTCGAAACTCCAGCATCCGTGAAAAGAGCCACTGGGAAAAATGTCGCACTTTACAAATTTGGTGTGCTAGTGATAAAGAGAGCGCATATAACCTACTAAGCGGATTTAATTTTGGCGTTTTAATTATTTTCGACTCAATTTTAAAACGTACTCGAGTGTATGCTAAAACTTCCGGATTATGAAATTTTCATTTCTGTGTTATCTGCATTTGAAAATGCAGGATGTGGAATTTCGGCTACAAATGAAAGACTGAAATCTAAAAAAAAATTGTTTATTATACATCCATTAGCTTCGAATTTCTTGCGGAAATGGTGATTTATTTCATTCAGCGTTGTTAGCATTGTCTTCTATGGTGACCCGATAAAGCCGCGCATAACAACCCTGTCAATGGCGCACCGACAAACCCGCGCAAAACAACATTACATTTAGTTTAATAAAAAAGAAGTCTTTTTTAGGATATATGAGAAAAATGTCTATTTGAAAAAATGTCTATTTGAAGGTTCACCGAACCTTTTTTTTGCACTCTAGCTTTTTAAATAGAGCCAAAGCACCCCGATTCCTGGAAAAAGCACGCTCTCTATCCGCGCTCTATTCATTAATCAGAGACCAGCGGACAAGTTTCTTTTGCCCACAGAAAATGGTTCACTATTGTCAACCTATTTTTTGCTCCCTTGCTTTGTAGGACAATAGTAATTGTTAATAGTGAACCATTTTTTGTGGGCAAAATAAACTTGTCTGCAGATCTCTGTTCATTCCCTTTCTAACAGCTGAATGCAAGTATTTTTTAGGACTCAAAATATTGAACAAATCATCGGACGTACTAGGCTTAAATTACAATTGCCGGCTTTTGACAGCACTAACTTACATATTCCGTTATAATATGTAGTTCGGTGTTCTTATACATTTTTTTTTTCAATTAATCAAGCACACTCGTTTACAGATTGCTCCAAAGCGGCTAGTGTGCTATACAGATTAAAACATACATAATTACTACATAAAGAATTAAAAAATTACCAATGCTACAGTGAATTCGGCACTGTTTTTTAACGTAAAACTATACGTCCTAGCTTGGAATTTCCAGTTGTATAATTTTGGAAGAAGCACCACGAAATTTCATATTATGTATACAACTTTGGTGCAATTCAACAGACAGACTGTACTGAAGTCACCAGATCATTCATGCACAAATCGACTACATATGTATATCCTCGATAATGGACGTACATACATTGCTATATATGTACATATGTAGTTTTAGGTTTCAGAAATGAAATATATATTTTTTTTAATTTACCGTGTTTATTCCATCTCACCCTATCCAACAGTCGAAACGAGATTGCCTGATCCATGGGAAAAATCCCCTTCCGGTTGATGGTTAGCAAAATATTAAAACGGTTTCGTGACAGGAGTTCGCGATGAGAACGATATTCGATTGATTGCAAAATTTTCAAAAAACTGCAGGATACCTGATTCGTTATAAAATAAAAAATGTACAGATCAATTAAAACATACAGTATGTATGACCGTGCTGAAACAGATTTACAATTAAAGAGCTGATCAATACTCGTTCAATCTGATTAATATTCAATATGATCAGTACTCGGCGTGATCAACCTTAAGTGCAATAAACACCCATTATGTTTAATATTTAATGTGATCAACGCTGGGCTAATTTATTTATATAATCAATAGGTACTCAACCTGATCAACATGTAACGTGATCAAAACTTTCAAATGTAATCGCAATTAGCGTAATCACTACCTAGTGGATGAATATTATTTCGACCAAATGAGTATTTTGCACGGCAACGAACCTTGGCGTCAAAAAAAAAAAATGACTGATAAATTGAGATGAAATTAATAGATAATAAAAAATACATTTCAAAGTTATGCGTTGTACTTTTACTGACGAGAAATAAAATTGCAAACTGATGTTTTTCTAATATAAATATCTAAAGTACAAATATCCGTCCGGGACCGAATGCTAGGCAATTGTATGCTAACTGTTAACTATTTGTTTTGGACATAATGTATATAGAACGTATTTAAAATATAAAAATTTTAACTCATGGGCTCTAATTACATAGTACTCTTACTAGTAGTAATTTAACTCTTGGGCTCTAAATAATCGTATTGAGGTTGCAAAAATGATTGTCACGTATTCAAATGCCAATTACTTATATGTATGTATTACATATTATCTATGGGAGATAAAGATTTTGCACTTTAAATAAAATCGGGAAAAAAAGGAAAAATAAATAGTTTTATTTGCATTTTAAATTAAGAATTAAGGGCAAAAATACTACTTCCGGTTGAGGTAAAAATATTTTTAAAATATCACGTTTATATATACTTATTTAATATTATTACATCTATAAAATGGGTCTACGTGACTTGACAGAATGTTAAATTACAGAAAACGCAAATATCGGAAGGCAAATATCGAAAATCAAAAGATAAAAAAAAAATGGTGCATGGTAAACGGTACATACTCACGTACATACTCACTTAATTTGTGCGAGCAGGATACAACAGGAACAAGAGGAACATGCTTTTCCTCCCGTATTCTGCGCGCGCATATTAACACGGGAGGAAAAGCATGTTCCTCTTGTTCCTGTTGTATCCTGCTCGCGCAAATTAAGTGAGTATGTACCGTTTATCATGCACCAATTTTTTTTTGATCTTTCGACTTAAGATCTTTCGATTTTCGATCTTTGAATTCTGATATTTGCGTTTTCTGTAATTTAACATTCTGTCAAATCACGGAGACCGCTATAAAATCCATCATGCATATTACATTTAAAACGTTTTAGTCCAATCCGTTAAACGGTTTGAGATATTACTGAAAACAAAAACTTCAAAAGAAACAGGTATATGAGGAGGTACCACTTGCGGTCAACCTAAATTTTTGAAACGTAAATATAAACATTTCAGTAATTGATATTAAGTTTTAATTAGATAGGATTAACGTAGATAAAATCAGTTCAAATCTCGAGGTCGAATTTTAGCATGATCACAAAACTTCATACATATATGTACATACATTATACATATGCATATGTACATATATGTATATGAACATATATGTATATGAACATATATGTTATTTTGTTTTTTTTTTTTGTGTTATATTTTTTGACCATTGTGGCGCTTTAGGAATTCCTGTTATGCCACAATGGTCTGTTTAGAATAAAAATAAATAAATAAATAAAATAAGAAGAAACTTCTCATTAACTGGTTTGTTCTCCAGCTCCTAGGTAGTTATACGTCATGTCCATCGTTGGGACTTTATGTCCATAATAGTTATGTGGGATATTATTTTAACCTATTTGTCTAGTAGCCTACGCTCATAATTATCTTTATAATTGAATGTGATGTATGAGTGGAATTTTGGTCTTCTCTCTTCCATTTGGGCCTCGTAGGGATGTTTTGTATTTGCTGCTGGTTCCTACATATACTATATTGGTGCTGGCTAGGTGCAAGATATTCACTACTTTGTATTCTATTATTTGATATTTTTAATTTATCTGCTATTGTTTTTTTGTGATTATTTTTTAATTATTCTCATCTCTATGTATTTTTTTGACCATTGTTGCGCATTATGGACTCCTTTAATGCCACAATGGTCCAAACTTCAGTTATGAAATCTTCGTGAGGAACATTTATCGAGCGATAAGTTGCTAGACTTTTTCTGAGAATCTTTTGACGAACACGAATTATTTTGTCGAAAGCAATTTTAAAGGATCTAAGGACAAATTGCTCAAACAATCGAGCAGTTTGATGGGCGATAAATTGACAAATTGCTTAGAGAGCAATTTCTCCTTTAGAGGGCCAGAGCTTTAAATCATCCTAACCTGAAGGGCATTTATATTTGAAACTCCAAATCTTTACTTAAACAACGCAAATAAAACTTAACTGATACATTTCAATATGTAAAACATATTAATATTTAGAATATGTACGAACAATTCTACCCGTTATTTATAACAAGTTTAAATCCAACGATATGTGATACGAAAAAATCATTATTCAGGGTTTCAATCTCGGAAAATTACTAATACAATATTCATTGTGCGTATTATTATTATATTTCCTTTTGCCTATTTCCATACACGTCAATAACCTGACCTGAATATAAGGCACGCATTCATGTAACTTCCTTCGATGCCGTTATTATTAAAACCCAACTAATACCACAAAACGCACACACGAATAATACAATTTATGCGATTCCGTCTACCGAACGTTACAAAATCGTTACGCAGCATTTTCATAGCACGATCGTAGATACAAACATACATTTATTCGGAATTCTATCCGCATTGCCACTCACACAAACTACACACTCATCCCGAACGATACTTGAGAATAATGGCCGTGATTCCCACTATGAATTCTAATTCAGTTCGTGAGAGCTCGCACCTCACTATTTCATGTTCGCGTTCGTATCACGAAACTTTAAATCAAGCCATATTCTCTCATCCGACTGAATTAATTCGCATGCACACTCGCCATTTTTATATACGCGCCTAAAGGACATATATTTGCACGCTTGCTGTACATATGTATATGTATGTATAGTAGTGCACAAACATGCAAAGCAAATGGATGAAGAAACTTCGGCTGCAACGAATGCAGTCGCAAATGAAAATGGAAATTGCATACATTACGGAGAAACTTTTCACAAGCCGTATTATACTGGCGAGACAAACAAGACACTAGCAATCCGCATAGTCTATTAAAAATCGAATACATAAATAAATTGTTCCAAAATTAAATAAAGTATTCTAAATATTATCGCTGGAATTTAATTATTTACACTTTAAAATCGGTAAATCACAAAAATTCGTCACTACCTTAACTGTGCTGGACGCCAAACGTCCAGTCAAATCATTTATTAAACGTCAAATAATATAAAATAAATACAATAAATGAAAAAAATAAAATAAAATATTCCCCTTAAAAAACATAAATTTTAATTGAATCGTAATTTTTAAATGATATTAAGCTTCTTTGCGGGCGGTACGGTACAGTGAATTGCTTAGATTTGATTGGACGTGTAAAAATATTGCAACGCTGAAACATTAAATGAAGAATTACCTCACAAACCCAAGATTTTAGCTAATTTGTGTACAGTATCTATCAGTGACCACGATTTTTTATGTATACGATAATACTATATTTTTCTACGGCTGATTTACATACTCCAATAAATTGTCAACAAAAGTAAATGTCGTGTTGTGACTAATGCAATTTATCATTTCTTCATTTGAATATCGAAACCCTGGATCAATTAATATATGTACCTACATATATTCTTACTGCGTATTGATCTTATCCTTATTGATATTTTCAAAGCTTCGTAAATATTGCCTCAAGTGATGCTTGACTCAAAGAGTTAGCTCAAAAACTACTGCACTTCTGTGGGTATTTGGTGCAAGTTTATGTATGTGCCAAGTCCCTCCCACGACGTAAATCTTCGAGTTTAGTGTACAGCACCAGACAAACAGTTACAATTTTGCTCACCTCTAGTCAGGTTCGTTAGAAACCACTAAATATCTTTCTACGTCCGGAGATTTCGTCCACAATGGAATAAATGATACTGACTTTACATAAGAGTAATATATGTAGAGTTGCTACGTATGTGTAATAGCACTCGAAATTTTTAGCGAGTCTTTCGAGAAAAATAGTATCGAACGTCCTTTCTTTGATGAAATATTTTTTTTTTGCAAATATAAAGCGGTTGTTCGGTCATTCAACACATTATATTTAGTTTCATTAAAAATATGCAAAACTAGATTTATGCCAGGATAAACCACACCCAGATAATCGAGAATATGCTGTATTTGATCAGCTGTTTAACTACATAGATTTGACCAGTACATAATTCCGAGAAAATTATGCTAATTCTTCTTACACTCTAAATAGCACGAGCTTCATTAATTCCACAGACACGCTAACAGAATTAAATTTGAACCGCAACACTTCATCAATCTAATACCTACTCTCCGTATATAATATACATATGTATGTACGTACATACATACTCCTTATAAGTACAACACAACCGGAAGATAAAGCTATATAATAATAGATAAGACAAACAGACGAAAAATTACGGTGGAACAATTACAAAATGCGTTTCCTGTTTCACCAAACCTGGCAATGATATTTCGACATAATCAGTGCACCGATAATATCATTTTTTGAATTTGCATAATTCATAAATATTCATAACATGCGATACAAAATAAAAAGAGGAAACAAATGCACACAGCCGTCTAACAAATTGCGTACTAAATTCCGTCGACATAATGAATATGCAACGTCGACATTGTCCGACCATAAAAGTGGAAAGTTCAATTAAAAATAAACTGATCCCGATGTGAATAATTTTCGAATGAATTTTTCTTGTCCGAAAATTTAATTTCCGTTAAAGCGCACTGCGAATAAATTTACGATGCGAGTTTATTCTCAAAATTCAATTATCGCTCGTGTGAAAGTTTGCGAAACAAAGTAAGGCGAAAGAGTTAAACATGAATTTACTTGCTAGCGATACGAAGTTCTGTGCAAATGTGCCGAATACGCACACACACGTTAGATAAACACTAATATTAAATAGATTACTTTTAAAATTAAAAATAAATTGGATAACTTTGATGAAAATCCATTTCAAACGTATGTATGATAACGTAGTATAGTCTCAGTGATTACACGGTGTCTAGTATAGAGTTTTCAGCAGGTCTCTTTTTAAGAGAACTTGTCCTATTTTTTGACAAAATTATTTTGTTCTCTCTCTCTCTTTTGTCAAATATGCTCAAAATATTCTCAAATATGCTCAAAATGCACCAAATATTCAAAATATTCCTGTTTTAGTTCTGATTCCTAATCCCTGTTTCAGTTCCAATTCCCGATCCCTGTTTCAATTCCGATTCCCGATTTCTGCTTCAATTCCGATTCTTGATCTCTGTTTCAGTTCTGATTCCGATAAATTATTATAATACGTATTGCAACTTTATTTAAATCACGTATCAATTTGTTTCCGAAACCAATTTCAAATTTCAAAGGGCACAACACTAGTTTATGATACTGTTTAATTTGGAACGTTCGAATCACGGAGTTCTTGGATTATTGAAAATCAACAAGCGCGTCATTTAAATCTATTATATTAAGGATATTATAAGAAAATTAAAAAAATTAAACCATGATCTAAAGGTTAGATTCTTACCTATATTTCATTTTATTGATTACTCTTAATTTATGATAATTCACGTTATAATATTTTCTCTTACATGAATTTATAATTCACGTTATAATATTTTCTTAATTGATAACATTTTTTTATGGTGGAAATGTGAATGCTACAGCAAATATACAATGATAGTTCAAGAATTTGTAAAAAAAACCTTTTACGGTGCTAAGCACAATATTATTTTCTATCTATAATTTTTGTAAATTTGAGTTTGTTTTATTGAAAATCAATTATTCTGGCTCTTATTTTTATTAGTACCTGATATTTTTATTATTTTAACCCGTTTCGGATGTCTCGAATAATTTAAAAATTACAATACAAAAATTACATAAGCCGCTAATGATTATTAAACGTATTTTATGTAAACAATTCATAAAAATTACCTATAAATAATTTCATATAATAATATTATAAAAGATAACGAGAAAAATAGTGCAAAAAACAAAAAATAATCATTGGATTAGACACTTTTCAAATATAATTAAGGTATATACATAGTATGTACATATAACTCGAAAATCAAAAACGTTCATATATGAAACATATTCACATTTGAATGTTTGTTTGTTCATATTATAATAAAATTAAAATAACATATTTACATCTTTATTCAAGGAAACGATCCTTGATGATCTAAAAATAGATTTCTAATAATGGTTTTAGCTATTTTGATCAATGGAAACAAGTCAGTCGATTTATTTAACGATCAAACGAATTTTAGGGTAGAGTTCGGACGACCTGTTTTGAAGTTGAACGTTGCATTCCTGCTATTTAGAAACTATGTATGTAATATACTAAGATTTTGCGCAATTAATTTTCACTTCTGCGATGTATGTATACATAGTGTAAAATACACGGTTTCTTTTTGAAACAAACGGAAGGGAAATGAACAATGATTTTGGTAAAAATAAAATCTTCAAACTCTAACGTGACACTATATGTAGGTCTGGGTTATATGTTTAATCATCCAGATCTTAGCAGCATACACATTATTTTAGATTCCGGATGGAATTTGAACCCACGATACCTTTGTAAACTAGTAAGCGAAAGTACTTAACCGGTGAGTTATGTCGTGACTCATCTTTTGAACATGACTGGTATATATATATTTTTTTTATATACATACGATAGTCAAATTTCACAACAAAAGCAGGACAATAGACGCAATAAATAAAAGCGGCATAACGTAATGACCGTACGTGGGGAAGGCAATTGGTGTCGTGTAGCGCCGCCACTGGTTCAATTGACGACAGTAAAAACGAGACGGGAACGCCTTTGGTGGCATCATCATCATCATCTTCGCTCGAACAAAAGTATGCGCCGCGGCCTGTCACTGATGAATATTTATTGGCGAACCGTAAAATATGTATGTGTGCGATCCTCATCGACAGCCATTACCTATTGACGCTTGCCCAATCGAATAAAGCCAATAAACAACACTATTGTAGGTATGCCGAAGAGGGTGCGCAGAATTGCGTTAATTAAATCAATTGGGACACTTGAACTGTGTACAATTCGTCTCCAGATCACATTAATGTAATCAATAATCAAATACTCATATCGAAAAATGTGCGCACTATGCTCCATACTAGTTCTGTATAATTTAATGCGATTTTAAGAAAGTAAACACAGCTCAACATATAAGGGGTCTACCGAGGACTCTATCCTAGGTGGTTATAGCATTTTATTTGATGATAAATAGTAGAAGCAATTAGTAATTATAAGTATGTGTGTATTTGAGGAAATTATAGACGTATCTGGAAGTAAAGTAGAGGAAATGAAGATACGTGTGAAATTAAGATGGAATGCATTTGAGCGAATGAGCAACGTTTTGTAATAAAAAATGCCACTTTGGGGAAACGAAATACGAGGATGTGAAGTACATATGGCAATGGTAGTTGATATAATGGAGATAGTGAAGAAATCTGAAAGAATAGACGAAAAATGGACAAAAGAAGTGCTGGAATGGTACCCGAGAGAATGATAAGAAGACCACAAGAAAAATGGATGGATGATATTATGTATGAAAGTTGTTCAAAACAGACGAATTGAAGCGAGTTGGAAACGCCTTCATCCGGCAGTGGATAGTGAATGGCTGTAAATGATGACGACGATGATGAAAATCGCGTGTGGTTATTTGTATGATAATACGACTCATTTACTCAATACTGATTCATTTGTAACATGCTCACGAACTTATGCCCATAAAATACTCATGAGAAATTTTAAGTTAAAGAAATGTGTATTTTATGAGCGAACACGTTACAAATGAATCGCTATCCTATCCAAATTCTCAAAGTAAAAAGATTACTCGTATAAGTTGTTTCCGTTATGCAGAACCCAATACTTTTAATTATTATTGTGAATTTGGAAATATTTTAATGTGATTGGTATCAAATGTGGCAGATATGCTGAGCATGACTATAATTATTCGGAAAAAATTCAGAATATATTTTATATATATGTAAGATCGAAAATTGAGATAAGAGTAAGTTTCACGCGGCTTAGAAACGTCAAATTGATAATGTATTCACGTTGAAAAAGTCTGAATTTTAATAAAATTCTACATACTTGCATACATACATATGTATATATTGTAGCCAGCAGCATGGCTCTGTAATTGCGTTGATACTAAGCACAGAGAGGTCAGCGGGTTCGATATCGTGAGCTGACCGCGATTGAAAAGAATTTGATCTCAGTATAATCTTTAATGCTGCTGCTCAGACTTGGATATTTGTGACTCCAAGTCGATCGTTTCCTATCAGATTTCATTGTTGAAGCGGTTCCTCCATCAAATTGGCAAACATCATCCTACCCTATGTCACCACTATTTGAATATGATTTTAAAAATTTATTATCTATAACATAGATGTCTCGCTAATTTTCTTATATATAGTTTTTGTATTATGCTTATATGTCTGGTCACAGTGACGCGTTAGATTATTATGTAATGTCACTGTGGCTAATATGTAAATAAATAAATAAACACACATAAGGGAAAACTGAAAAATGTCTGGTGATTTGTAAGAAAGCTTACAAATGATTTTGCGAGTCTTTCAACTTGTTTATCACACTGTCGAAAGCGAAAATAAGAAAGATTGAGTGGAGCGTGACAAATCCAACTGCATAACTAGCGCCCCCACAGGTCAACGATACGCATATCGATCTGACAAGGAATCAAAACACAATAGATGTTTTTTTCATACTTAAAAAATAATGATGAATTTGGTCTATTATCAGAAAAATACTACATAAAAAAGTATAACAAAAAATCAAAAGCACTTACACGAGCCACCGCATACGAAAGTACATACGTTGATTAATTAAAATTCTCACCTGAAACAAATAAAAAAAATATATAAATATACAGTCAAAGCAATATTACCTAACCAGAATTATTATGGAAATAACACATTTCGTATAAACGACGCAAGATTTGCATGTCAGTTAGGCATAAACATAAAAAATCTATTGTCAAATAATTACAGTTTGGACGGTCGTAAATATTTACGAAGTACGCAAGTAAAATCAATCAGCATATACAAATGGTTATTCATCACACAAACGAGAACGCTAAACTTGTAAGGTTTCAGCGAAATCAAATGCGTACATTTATGCATACCGAAGTCGTGTATAATTTTTTGTTCATAATTCACTTGTAGGTTTGGGGCTCGTGTTCGTCATTGTTACTTCAGATTACGGAAAAATGAAAAGCTGACGATGGAATCGTGTTCGCGAGAACTGTGGAAGAATCTGAATCACTGTACCGGTTCAACGGCCTCGGGAATGGAACAGAACGCCAGACTGGCCTTATTGTAAAATGTTCCGTTTACTATACAAAATTTATATACATATATATTTATACACAAATTTATGTCATAAAATAAACTAAAATAATACCCGAGAAGTATATTCGCCCCGTTGTAAGGAGTTGCTTTTTAACATAAAATAATATATGAAATCGCTGTTATAAAAGTTATGCCTATTTTCTTTGTGAACATCAATGGTTGAACAATAGTTACGTTTACAGTAGTCCATACAAAATTTCATACATTTTTCGTATAACTTTGAAAGGGCTTTCAGGCAGTTGATGGTGAATGACTGTAAATTATGATATTATTTATTTATTTTTTACATACCTCCTTTACATTTCACATGGTTTTCATGTAAGTGGTAATTTTTTATATCTCTTATCTCTTATCCGATCGTTTTCATACTTTGCCATATTGCTACATACATATATACCAGGAAGGCCTTACAGGTAACCCCAATGCGCCTTCCTGGCGAATTACAAACATTGGGGGGGGACATCAACAAATTACGGGACACGGAAAAACTCGCAAATGTATGTACAAGACATCTACGAATTGTATATAAATTTTATTGTAAATTAATCAATCTCAAATAGTGGTGACATAGTAGGTAGGAAGGATATTTAACCAATTTTACCATCCCACTAATTTCTCTAAAAATTCCAATGAATTTGGTCTTGACTTTGTTGAAATTCATTTAGGGGATGAAATTATCCACTCCAACAAAGTTACCAACAAGTTGAAGTCATGGTCGTGTATTATTCTTGCTAAATTTTTACAATATTCGAGTTGCGTAAAAGTATCTGTGTTTCGCAAAATTTAAAAATATAAAAAGTGTGCGATATAAAAATCAGATTCAATTGTGATGTGTTTAAATATGTCTTCGAAAATTGACAAAGAAAAACGATCAAGCATTGTGATTAGTTTTTTCATGAAAAAGATTTTTATTTTTAAATAATTAAATAGTATCGTATCAAAAATAAGTGACAGTGAAAGGTTTATTCTACAAATTGAATAAAATCTTAAGTCTTTCGCAATTGTCAATTCGCATCAATAATCATTTACAACAAGGGCTGCAGAGTTCAGTTTGACTGTCATCGATGGAATATTTGCTAGACTGGGCAATGCCGATGACGAGGTAATGTCGAGACAGTCAATCTTCCTGGTTGAATTGAGTGAAGCAGCAGCAATACTGGGGTACACTGCAATCAACTCCTCAGTTTTGCTGGATGAATTGGGAAGAGGAACATCTACATATGACGGAGCTGCTATAGCAACTTCCACAGTGGAACAGTTAAGTGGCAGGGGTTGTCGCACAGAGTTTTCAAATAATATTTTGTGTATAATCATTATGTGTAATGATTGCTACTTATGTACAAAAGTTTGACCATGGGTGTCACCTTGAGCAACCTGTAATGGCACCTATAATCTAATCTATAATTTGGAAAGAGACTTTGTATGTATCCTTGGTCGTCGTTTTCGTCGTCGTCGTCTTCGTCGTCCGTAGATCGGTGACGTCATCGAACACGTGATTCGATTTTTTTTTTTTTTCGATCCATGGGCGCCGATTTTTTTTTTCGTTTCAATGGATTCACCCCCGCGGGGGCGCAAGGCGAGTAGCTTCATGGGGCCCCGCCAGGGGCGCCACAAGGGGCGCAGCCCCGTGGGGCTCAAAAGGGGGCGCCACAAGGGGCGCAGCCCCGTGGGGCCCCGAAGGGGGCCCGGGGGGCCCAGCCTCATGGGGCGCAGCCCCATGGGGCTCAAAAGGGGGCGCCACAAGGGGCGCAGCCCCGTGGGGCCCCGAAGGGGGCCCGGGGGGCCCAGCCTCATGGGGCGCAGCCCCATGAGGCTCAAAAGGGGGCGCCACAAGGGGCGCAGCCCCGTGGGGCCCCGAAGGGGGCCCAGCCTCATGGGGCGCAGCCCCATGGGGCTCAAAAGGGGGCGCCACAAGGGGCGCAGCCCCGTGGGGCCCCGAAGGGGGCCCGGGGGGCCCAGCCTCATGGGGCGCAGCCCCATGGGGCTCAAAAGGGGGTGCCACAAGGGGCGCAGCCCCGTGAAGCCCCGAAGGGGGCGCGGGGGGCCCAGCCTCATGGGGCGCAGCCCCATGGGGCTCAAAAGGGGGCGCCACAAGGGGCGCAGCCCCGTGGGGCCCCGAAGGGGGCCCGGGGGGCCCAGCCTCATGGGGCGCAGCCCCATGGGGCTCAAAAGGGGGCGCCACAAGGGGCGCAGCCCCGTGGGGCCCCGAAGGGGGCCCGGGGGGCCCAGCCTCATGGGGCGCAAGCCCTAATAGGCATTAACTAAGGGGGGCGAAGCCCTAGACGGCAATTAATCATGGGGGCGCGGAGGGGCGAAGCCCTAAAAGGCAACTGATCATGGGGGCGAAGCCTTAGACGGCATTTAATCATGGGGGCGCGGAGGGGCGAAGCCCTAAAAGGCATTAACTAAGGGGGGCGAAGCCCTAAACGGCAATTAATCTTGGGGGCGCGGGGGGCGAAGCCCTAAAAGGCAACTGATCATGGGGGCGAAGCCTTAGACGGCATTTAATCATGGGGGCGCGGAGGGGCGAAGCCCTAAAAGGCATTAACTAAGGGGGGCGAAGCCCTAAACGGCAATTAATCTTGGGGGCGCGGGGGGCGAAGCCCTAAAAGGCAACTGATCATGGGGGCGAAGCCTTAGACGGCATTTAATCATGGGGGCGCGGAGGGGCGAAGCCCTAAAAGGCATTAACTAAGGGGGGCGAAGCCCTAAACGGCAATTAATCTTGGGGGCGCGGGGGGCGAAGCCCTAAAAGGCAACTGATCATGGGGGCGAAGCCTTAGACGGCATTTAATCATGGGGGCGCGGAGGGGCGAAGCCCTAAAAGGCATTAACTAAGGGGGGCGAAGCCCTAAACGGCAATAAATCTTGGGGGCGCGGGGGGCGAAGCCCTAAAAGGCAACTGATCATGGGGGCGAAGCCTTGGACGGCATTAAATCATGGGGGCGCGGAGGGGCGAAGCCCTAAAAGGCATTAACTAAGGGGGGCGAAGCCCTAAGCGGCAATTGCTCATGGGGCGTGGAGGGGCGAAGCCCTAGAAGGCAAAGGCTCAGGGGGGCGCCGAGGGCGAAGCCCTAGAAGGCAAAAAAAAAATTTGATTTTTTTTTTTGATTTTTTAAAAAATTTTTTTTTAATTTTTTTTTTATTTTTTTTTTATTTTTTTTTTAATTTTTTTATTTTTGATTTTTTTTTTATTTTTTTTTTTTTATTTTTTTTTTTAATTTTTAAATTTTTTTTTAATTTTTTTTTTTTTTTAATTAAATTAGCTTAGTCATGTTTAAGCGGTTTATATTATAAACACTGAGCGAAGCCGGGTAATACAGCTAGTAGAGTATATAAATATAAACTTTTTTGTGTCAACGATGTGAAAAAATTTCGAAATACTCTATGTTTCTGTTTTAAAAAAATAAATATATATTATGAATATAAACGAACTAAATTTTTGATTTTTTTCAAAAATAGTAAACTAAATGATTTCAATAAAAAGCGTATTATCAAAATTAATAAATAAAAATAAACACTAGCATAAGTTACATTTGAAATATCCTCACCGAAAAATACACACAGGAAATGCTTCCGCGGTTAGAGTGAAAAAAGATTTTATAGAGAGAGAAAGCCTCTCCAAAACCCTGAATCTTCATAATGACCAGCTATTACTTTAAAATGGTTTCATCTAAATAAATAGGAGTTGCTTTTTCCCTGTATAAACCCTAATATTTTAGTGTGTTTTCGTCACTTTTTTGTCGACTTCAATTCCCCATGCCATACGGAACACTATTGTATCGTCGAGCTTTTTGCAACGGCGAAATTACACGGAAATCGATTTTATTGTACTAAACATAAATACGTGTATACACACATAAATGTTATACGCACACATTAAGAATTAAATTAAGAAATTGACGAAAAGAATTGACAGATTTCGGGAGCAATTTCCAAAATAAATTTTTGAACGAGACGATTACAGCGACAGGGAAAGCTGTCCGTCTTTATTTATTCTAACATTTTCAATCAGCGAAGCCAGAAAAGCTTGATTGACATCGATCGATACAGACAGAATATGTAATAAAAGAAGGCACGCCAATATAAGCGTAAGAAATACACCTATTTGTATACATTTACACCTACGACGAAAATTCACCAACTGCCAAAGAAAATATCACATAGAGTAAATGATAATAGTCTGTAATTTAGCTAAATTGAGTTATTAATGCATATTCCAATTCTATAAAAGGACATTTGTAACTTTTCAAAATAGCATCACATTTTTTAGCAACCATCATTTACCGCCACTGCTGGGATATACATATGTATTATAATATACTTTCCAACACGCTTCCATTAATCTGTTCTGGACAACTAGACAGGAGTACATTTACAAAGAATTTTCATTTTTATATTCGGTCCCACTCATTAACATCAATCTTCAAAACTCTGCCCAAATTAATTAGAACTTGTGGCCAAACGAGCTAGCTGATTAAACGATTGTTTACCAGGAGAGAGGTCAAGAGAATTCAAATCCCAGTAGAATTTTCTCGTTGATTACAAGAACGTCTATGACTGCTGGCAAAATCTGTATGGTTATTAAATACAGATCGACCGTATCTTGATATAGTTTGCCAATTGTTGTGACGGTTTTGTTAAAATAGGCATTACTCCCTCTTGCAAATTCGGCTGGTTCGAATTTGTTGATTGTTGCTAGCAATATATAGGTATATGCTTGCGATTTGAAATTAATGTCAATGTTACAGTGAAACTGTTATTATCAGTGAAATTATAATTTCACTGACTCAAGCAGTGAGTACAGATGTAACAATAGAATTACAACGTACAACCAACCCTAACAACTTATCTTAAATAAATAAATAAAAACAACCATAACTCAACCTAACCTTAAATAAATAAAACCAACCCTAACTCAACCTAACCTAACGTAACCTTAAATAAATAAGTGTTGGCTAATAAGATATTATGATAGGTTTGTTTCCGCATCTAGTTCCACACATGCGGCATTTAAAAAAGCCAAATCGAAGCGGTGGACCATGAGGAGAGTGGGAATGGAAAGGAAAGGAAATGTAAACAACTTATTAGGATTTGCAAGCGACGAATTCAGGTAGACAACGTACATATTGGCAGCGCAAACCCGACCAGCACCCGAGGACAACTCGACCAGTAAAAAGGAGCCAAGAGAATCGAGCACGACAGGAGCAGTGGGCCATTATTACCACCATGTCTCAAGCACGAAGCAAAGATATTCCGGATGGTAAATAAAGAAAGCTGTCCGAGATAATTCGTTTATGACACCCACGATTTTTATGACTTTATATACCTGCAAGCGTGTGTGTGTCGTCGACCCGTGAGGTAATCGATGACTACGAATGCCGATAACGTGGCCGAGATTGCTGCCTACGGAACCCAGGGGATAGAATGAAAAAAAAGAATAAGAAAAAAAGAACACGGGATCAGAGAATTTTACGATCACACGACACCAATGTAAGTATGTATAGTAGATATATAATATAATACATATGTATAGAAAAGTTTCAAGTATAATTTCAACGATTAAAGCAGTGTTGTGAAGTCGTTATAATGAGTGTGAAGAAGTAACTGTTATAAACTTATATGTAGTTATAACTGTTCAACTATGTACATATATCATTTGTGAACTAGGGTAGGAGCGGTGAGCAGACATATCTGGTAGCCATTTGTCATCACGTCAATCTGACAGTCGATTCTGATGAATTTTTGATGATTTCGTAAATGATTAAAATTTTCTAGCGTTATGTCAGAGACATAACATAGCTTATTTTAATTAAAACAGCCTAGACGGTGACAGTGACGGTGATTCCCATAAAACAGATGTAGGAGAAACTTGTCGAAATAATAATATCGTACAAATGAACAGCGAGCGACCTGTAGAAACTCCCTTCCCAGCTGGAAACCTCAAGCACGTGCATGGCGTAGGATTCGGTGTTTTTGCGCATTAAAAGGGCACGACTTCGATTCCAACTCCAACATTTTTCCACAACTCGAAAATTTATTTTTTCACATCAGGTGAATTTTTGAATATCTCAAGTTTTAATACGAGATGCCACATATATGTACAGTGGCAGATAGATGAATGTAAATCATTAACTTTTAATTAATATTTTCTCTTTCAATGATTTGTATTTTTTATTTATGAATATATAGTATGTACATAAAAACTAATACAATATTAGCATCGGGCGTAATTTATTTGACAAATATCAGTCCTATATTTTGACATAAACATGAGAAAAAGATAAAGATAGAAAAAATAAATAAATAAATAGAAACATTGCTTTTCAGATATGCATACATTCAGTATTGGTGAGTCACATTTAGTTAGTAATTCAATGTTTATATAACGTTATAAATAAGTAAAAGAAGAAATCAACAAACGTAAGAAATTAGGATGGAGTGCATTTGGAAGAATGAATGTTGTTTTTAAATCAAAAATTCCACTATGCCTGAAGAAAAAGATCTTCGATCAATGCGTTTTGCCAGTGATGACGTATGGGTGTGAAATTTTTAAACTGCACGCCAAGATGCTACATAAAATCCAATGCACTCAAAGAAGTATGGAACGCTGTATGCTTGGCATAACCAGGGAAGACCATAAGCGGAATACGTGGGTGAGAAGTATGACAGGGGTAGTGGACATAGTGGATAGAGTAAAGATATCGAAATGGCAATGGGCGGGCCACGTGGCTAGAAGAATGGACGAAAGGTGGACAAAAGAAGTGCTTGAATGGTACCTGAGAGAATGCAAAAGGGTAAAAGGAAGACCGCAGGGAAGATAGGTAGACAAAATTAAGAAAATGTGTAGGGTGAGAGTTGCGCAAAACAGAGACGATTGGAAGTGTGTTGGAGAGGCCTTCATCCAGCAGTAAATGGTAAGTGGCTGTAGATGATGATGATGATAATTTAGTAAAAAAATTAATGGGTTTTAAACACAAAATCGGAATCGGACGACTCCAGCCAAAATGCCGCGACTCCACGAATCCGCAGCCCTGAATTTAAATCTAATTACGTGGCAAGAATGCTTTCAAGCAACTCAAGGAGATCGTATCCAGTGTTTATGTAAGCATCGGACTTGAGAGTTTCTAGACTTGCATCAAAAGCGAATTAGGGTTTAATTACAATCTGATAAAAGGCTCGTTTCGCCTCCGGACAAGAAGAAGCGAGCGTAAATACATATATAATATATTTTCAATTGCGGACATTAAGCAATTTGGTGTTTGTTCTTTTTAACAATTGCCACTTATTACACTATTCATCATGCGCCTAATAAAATGCATTCACCACTGTGAAAATACCGTCACGCACAGGTAGACAGATGTACGAAACGAGATAAGGTGCAACGGTGCATACCTATGACATCAGTAATAATGATATATCGATTCCATTTGCTAAATCGGCCGTCGCATGAATATTAATGTATTCATCATCATCAAAATTAACGCTAATAACTCAATAATAATGTGTATATATGTAGTAGGTACCTATGTACACACATTACAAATTAATACAACACAATTTTTACGCATTATTAATTCATTATGAAAAACACTTTAACAGTTTTCCATACATGTACATAGTTAAGTGTATTTGAAAGTAACAAATAACCTTTAGAAAAAAGAAAGAAAGGAAACAATGAATAAATTCAATGGTACCAAATTTAGTATGGAATCGTTTCAACAAGTCATCATCATAATTCTGGATGAGTTTCTAAAATACGTTTAAAATCATCACTTCTCTTGGCGTTTTTTACCCATCGTACGAAATTCGTTTACACATTTAATAAAGACACAAGAAATATATTTTGTATTTGAATAATACATTCTCTTAATATTTAATATTTTTATATGCAAACCTAGTACATACAAGTGTCATTATTCAAATCACAGATTTATTACCAAGTTATCGTCCGTCTCACAATTATGTATTCTCACAATTAATCAAAACTTTAACGACCGGTGACGACATTCAGTATCGACCTATCTCACCAAATGTGTTTTAAATAAATAAAAATTTTAGATATGTACTTAATATGTCAAAATAAATATACAAAATCTAAACAAAAATCAGGATCAAATTACGCAGTAGGTCGAGTGTTTTATATCTACGACATAACCATTACTCAATGCCACTCAACAACACAATCAGATAACACCGGCAAATTTATAATCATTCACTAATAACTATAATCAAATAAGTCACATGCAAAATACTGTACGCAGAAATTATTACATAAAATGGGTAAAAAAACTCTTCAAACGCCAATTTTATCAACAACAGCCCTATCTAAAGGTGGCTATCCACGTGAAGATTTATGTACATACATATGTATCTGCAGGCAAATCTAGCAATTTGATATAGCCCTTTTTCAAGGACAAGGAAATTTTCTGACAACATATGTATAATATTATACATTTGTTAACACAGAACAAGCGATCAGGTGAGCTTTTTATTTTAAAGGTTCAAAATATAATATAACATAAGCTAATAAAAAGCTTGTAATTATTTATTTATTTAAAGTTTGAAGCATTGTGGCATTTACATGAATTCCTAATGCGACACAATGGTTGAAAATTATATTTACAGAAAAAAAAAGTATTATAATAGCAGATAAAGTAAAAATATCAAATAACAAAATACATACATAGTAGGGTATATCTCGAATCTATGTATGTTAAGCCTGCGCCAATATATAATAACTAGCCGTAAACACAAAGCATCCCTGCGAGGTCCAAATGGAAGAGAGAAGATCAAAATTCCACTCATGCAACACATCCAATTGTGAAAATAATGATGAGCGCAGGTTACCAGACAAATACGTTAAAATAATCGCCGATAACCTTCGCTCAGTCAGGTATAATGTATCACATTCAGGCACGGCAGCAACGATTTCAATAAGTCGGATAGCTCTACATAGATATAGGAGCCATCCGATTAAGCACTGTGCAGGCAGGCGGTATAATTATAATAATGTAATATATAATTACAAACACATTGATTTTTAAATGACTATTAGTTATTTTATCAATATGATCCTAAAATTGAACTTGATATTTTTTTTTATTTGACAAAACATTATTGGTCTGACACTATTCCTACATTCTTTCGATCGTTTTGAAACTTTTCCATTTTGCGCGGTTTGGTCACCGATAGAAATTTAGATCGCTTCTGCCAATACGATGGTGAGAAATAATCGTAATAAAAACGTTTAACCCTTCGAATGCTGACCAACCCCGATCGGCGGTTTACTGACAAATCCATAGGCTGTAGAACGCCGATAGGAGTTGTAAATTTTGCATGTAGAACGTAAACAAGAATACTAACTGCTAAACCTTGAAAAAAATGCATTGAACATGGGTCGTGTAATCCGTGTCATTCATTTGTCAACGTTTATAAAGACTCACTTACATCGGAATTTCTCAATTTATAACCATAGCAGAATTACTCGATGGAAATCCTTAACTGAGTATTTTAGTTTGTGACTTGGAATTTAGATTGTGAGCATTACATTTTAACAACTATGAAGAAGATGGAACTAGTTTTAGAAAAATACATTAATTAATAGACTTATTTTGTTTATTTTATATTTTTGCAAGATATATTAGTCTAAGCACATCTTTACAAAACTCGAAATCCTAGGCGGTAGTTATCTAGGGTTTGTTTGGATTAGCTACAATTTTTATACCCGCTTTCTAATAATTATAGTTGGAAATATTGGCGAAATTTTCAGCGTGGCGGACTTTTAACAGAAAAGACGTCAGCACTAAAAGGGCTAAGAATCCAAAAATATTGGAGCCGATGACAGCTCAGCTACACCAGTGACCAGTAGCCTTATATGTTTGACATTCACCACCCACCCATTTTGTCAGATTTTGATTGTTTAAACGCCTATAACTATATATTTTTCACACTATATGTTATAAAATTTGCCCCTGCGCTACAAACGATTGCAAACCAAGCGGCCGCATGCTTATTTCGCTGCATGCTCATTTCATATTTTTGTCTCGGCTTTTGCCATTTTAAACTTGCCAGAAAGATCCAACTCAATTTTAAGAATTGCCAATCATCAATGTACACCGAAATGTCATCTGAGCAACCCCATGAATATCTCGTCTTTCGTACATGCTGAAATTCAAACAGTTAAAATTCAATCGAAATGAGCATGCATCCGGGAAGTTTGCAATAATTTGCACCAAACCCAAAATTTGTATTACATGCTCTCATTATTATTATAATTAAAGACTGATGTCCAGATAAACTAGGTCAAGTTGACATATTACGCTCTACCTACGCAAAATATTGTAGCCAGGACCCTACTAGAGACTTCCCTACCGACATTTATGCATACACGTGAAAAGCCTCCTTTATAAAGCTGACCCGTGGGGGTGTTATTTACGCCACTGCTTATAAAACGTCAGCGCTATTAAAACGTGAAGGCGACAGTGCGTCAAAAAATTGTTGCCTTTAATAAAAATTATATACGTGCCAAATTTAAAATTTAAATATGAAGCAATGGGTGGAAGGGGGGGGGGGGCGTTATGCGATACCGGCGATGTGTATTTATATGGTGCGAGCCGCATTTTAAACAGCTTTCGCCGCCAGGTAGCACTAATGGCTCCTCTTTGACGGTGAGCCTTTTAAGACGGAATAATTAGCACTCTCTGAGCCAGCATAGAGACCCCCCCCCCCTTCGATCTGGGTTCAGAGTGTCTCCGATAAGGCCTGTCACCGTTTCGCACTCCTAGATCGGCCCCTAATGACAGGTCGGCTGGTGGCCCACTTGCATTCAGATATCCCAGAGCCGTGCTTCTTCATTATTGCCGGCCGAGATCGCAATCTAAAACTCTTCGTTAGCGGTTTATCTCCGCTGAAGTTTTACCGCTAACCGGACAAATAATGGCAGTTAACGCTCGCCGCGATCGCTCTAGACTCGTTATCCCCATTTTCATTTTTCAGTCGGATACGATCTGAAAGTTTCGCAGTTGTATAATAATATACACCTCTGGTGATAAACGCGCGCATAATTTGCTAACGTACAACCGTTTTAAGCGAACGCAACTAAATCAGATGAAGAAGTGTAGGGGGTCGACCAGGGAAAGACACCACCAGAGTCGGTCAGATTCCACGTGCAAATTTGGAACTAATGACTAGAGCCCGGAATCTGAAGGGGCTGTTTATTGTTCAATGATTGTAAATGCATTGTTAAAGGTTTGCCGAACCTTTTTTACAAAGGATTTACAACAATGGAACAATAGGCGGCACGTTTCCGGCCCCTTCAGATTCCGACCTCTACTAATGACTCACATAGTTCTATTAATATCACATGAACACATTTGAGTTTTTTTCATCAGTGCTTATCGAATAATTGATGTCTTTTAAACCAAATTTCAATGACGTCACTTTAAGCTTGGTAATAAATTGTTTTAAAAATTACAAAACTTTGCTCGATAGTCTGTTTTTTTAGGTTAAGAGTCAATACGTCAGTTGATTGAATAAGTAGTTACGTAATCGAAAAACGGCTTCATGTCTTTGAAGTTTGTATGTATGTGATTTTCTCATAATATACGTAAAAAAATTGTCTGACTTAATTATTGATACGGTTCCATTTGGACAGTAAAAAAACATTTATATAAAAAAAAGTTTTTTAAAAACATACCTCTTCTATAATATGTATATAAAATTATTATTTTGAATAAAAATACCAATAATTTTATTTTACTACCGCCATCTATGTTTAAAACTAAGAACCGGATAGACGTCAGGCACTTTTCAGAAATTCAAATTTCAAACGCGTCTTACACGATATTTTTGCACCATCGTAATGGCGGAGGATCCATTTACTTATATTGGTGACCAAAATGAGCAATATGGCAAAGTATGAAAACGATCGGATAAGAGGCAAACTATTTCCTGAATTGTAATCGTGAGTGAAACGTAAAGGAGGTATGTAATAAAAAGAGCAAAATATCAGTATTTAGTATGTCGATCCGATGTAAAGTGAGACTTACGAGAACCGAATGCTGTCGCATTCATGCAATGTGTACTGTAAGGACGTAAGGATGTATATGTGCATTGTAAGGACGTAAAATAATTTCTTCGTTTATTTTATTATTTCTTATTAACTATAAAATATTATAACAATATCATTAAATGCAAGATCTTTAATAATATTACTGTAAGCTTTGCTGTCAATAACATGACAATTACTTTTACCGTCTAAAAAATTCAAATTTTTATGAATATAAAATATATATGTATATACGTAGTCCATAAATAAATTAATAATATCAACAACAAACGTATTTAATATTAAAATTTTATTAATGTAAATATTTCAAAAGACGAAACACGAACTCAAAACTAACAAAAAATAAAAGTCAAATTCAACCGACCGCTATACACACGAACAATGTATTTCGACAAAATGCAATGCAACACTGAAACGAAATGTAATTGGCCATCGCGGGTTGAGTAGGGGTTAATGGAAAAGCATGTACATTTTATGTACGTAAGTCTCATGTTAGATCGGTTTGAATATATGTACATACATACATATATTACAATTTTGATCAATTATTTAAGTCATAATTCAACTTAATGACACACTGTTTGAGTGAAGGAGTGATATATGTATTCGCATTGTAAGTGCTAGGAGGAAAAGTGTAGGGGACAGAAAGGAAGGGATAGATTTCCGACTCTAGGGACTGACGAGATAAAGGAAGCTGTTGATGCAAGTTTTCTCGAACTAGAGAAATTCAGAAAAAAAAGATTCTCGAGATAACGCACATCAGCCAATTCCAGAGAGGTTACGTTCCTTAACTACAAAAAAAAACCGATTACACAGAATTTTCAACTTAAAATATATGTATATATACATATATAGGCTAAAATATGTACAAATGTACAACTCGAAACTATTGAAATAAAACATCATAAGTTTAAATATAATTAAACACAAAGAGAGTTCGGCATCCAACAATATCGTACAGCTGAAATACATGAATGGTAAAATTTGGTTAAAAGGGAAGGAGGCTAAATTGAAATTAAAGAGAGAGAACTATGTAATGTCGAAACACAGTATGTAACATAAGAAGAATTATTTCTCGTTGGGTCAGGTCACTGAACTGTTATTTATATCACTGCCCTTACTTAAATACATACGAAATATAAGGTGTGAAAGTTTTGTACACACGAAATTCAACATGCTTCAAGAGCGCCATTTAAGGTATCCAGTTTTAGATTGAATTTCCATCAAGCACGATTACATATCGATTACCCAATGCATATAAATTGGATGTTAAGAATTTCTCACAATATGCAAAGGAAGATAGAGAGGGGTGGGGGGGACCAATATATCAAAACGACCGAGAATTCTATACACGTACGTAACAATTTAAATAAGCTTGTATGTGTATAGAAAAATAAAAAGAAAAAAAGTCAAAAGGAAACGGTGTATATGCATGTGTATTATAAGTCCCTCCCACGCGCCCGGTCCCTGTTAACAAAACGTGTTTTAGAGATGAACAGCCCTGATTAGGGAATAAAAATTACAAAACGTTTCTTGAGTAGTCGAGTCGAGCACACAAACATCACATGGCTGCCGATCTATTTTTTCAAGCGTGTGAGAATTCATCTAAAGGTCGATCTGCCTATCTAAATTCGATAGGAAAAAAATTAGCAACGTGCTAGAAACAAGACAGAACTTGCACAGAAGGAGACGACACAGAAATGAAAAAAAATTGAACTTCGGTATTTAAAGAGAGCACCGAGAATTATCGTGCAAGTCATAAAAAACTAAATTAGTTTGTAACGCACGTAAATCGGTCATAGGATTTACATAAAAAAGGAATCGTCGCGATTTAGCTTTCTTGCATAGAATACGCTTTTTTGTGAGCTGAAATTTAATACGTATATGGACTAAACATGCAATGTGAAAGCTGTACTTACATATATTTATACTGAGCGTAAAAAAAAATACGGAATTATCGATTGTAACTTTTTTAATGTCGATTGTATGTATGGAAAAAAATCACAGTGATAAAAGTGATTTGGTAATTTCTTTTGCATGCCGAAAGGCCCTTAATTTTTTTCTATATTTGTTCATTTTGTTGCCACGAACACTTAACTTTTTATGTCGGATGGAAACTCTCAATTTATTTACATATTTATGTAGAAAGAACACATGTTACATAACTATTGTATTATAATCTTTGCGCCATTGGATTTGTAATCAGTTATTAAACTTGGATACCGCAGATTTAAACTATTTGTGTTAAGTCTGAGAATTAAGTTTGAGAGCCGATGAAACAGAATCGGAAAATTAATCATCGATTATCGCTCCTTTTTCATTAATATTGGTTTTACATATTAATATTGTTTAATATGGTTTTACACTACAAATTATAAGCATAATCCAACTAAAATTTTATTAAATTACCACGTAGAATATATTTGAAATAACCAGCAACATATCAGTGGTTAGAATGTAATGCTTTCGATTGTGTGGTCACGAATTTAATCCCTGGCTTTGTTGCTGGCCAGACCTTGGATATGTGACTCCAAGTTCGTCGTCTCCTTTCAGAGTTTGCCAAATTTATGAAAACGGTTACAAAAAATTGGCAATTCTGTCCTATTTCTCACAAAATTTGTTAACATTTAAAAATGCTGCAAAAATTTGTCTATAGATTGATGATTGTAATGTTTAATGACCGACGTTTGTAATTGGCCTTGAATAATACTTGAAATACAAACCATCTATTATAAAAACTAATCGTTTGCATACTGATCTGAATGAACTGACTGTTTATTTTATATATTGATCAATTGAATACTCTTCTGTTTAAAATTTTTAAATTGATTGTAATTAATGATGGGAAATTTTTTAATTGTAAATTCTACAATCTAATATATACTTGCTATTCCACAATTTATTATAAGTTCATTAGTTTATGTTATGTGAACTTAAAGTTAAGTGTATGTAATTGAAAAAAAATGAAAAATCGAAAGAACAATAATCAAAAGGGTAAATAAACCTTTGATAGAAAATTAAAAAAAAAGTTTACAAAATAACTACATAATTTAAAAGGTTTGTTAGGCCAATATGGCATGAAATAACTGAATCACCTTTGTTAGTATAATGTTACATTTAAAAATTTACAAACAATATTCCAGACAATTTGTAATTAATTAATTTTAGTAAGTAATTTTCAAACGATTACAAACGGTTTTCGCATCGATCTTACAAGTACATAAAATTAGAAATTTATTCACGACCCGAAAATAATGTCGAAATATAAACTCAAATGAGGATATTCAACTTTACAACGACCATATAAAATATAAAGCTATCTTCCAACCCCTCCACGCCCCGTGCGTACGACATTAGGTATACACACACGTGACTATATTTTCGAAAATTAGTCGTTTTAATTTAATGAATATGCAAATGGGTAAAATGTAAGGACGCTCGGGAGTCACGGAATAACGCACGAGCGCAGGAAATAAAATAAAAATAAAATGTAAATAAAAATTAAATAAATCTCCAGAAGCAATACACCCCCCCCCCCCTCCACTCCTCTCTTTCCATCACACCGCCTACCGATTCGTCCCTTTTTGGGGAATTAAATTCAAACAGAGGGGGGGAACCCGTAATGAATTGGATGCTCAATTAGAATAATGAGTCTCACACATCCGAGGTATGCAGACACGGGTCTTGTAGTAATGATAACAAACAATCCTGATCCGGACAACCTATGTAATGAAAAGCGATGGACTAGGGACGAATTTCGTCCCTCAGTCCCTGAAAGGTTTAATTGAATTCAGGTACGGTAAATACAAATACAATCGATTTCACGTATGGTACTAAAGCTGCGTCCGCACAGAGATACAAGACGCGCGTGAAGACGTATTAACCATTTGAGTGCTGACGTCCTTTCTGTTGAAAGCCCGCCACGCTGAAGCTTCGCCAATATTTCCAACTATTATTATTATAAATCCAATAGAAAACTGGTATAAAAACGTAGCTAATCCAAACAAACCCTAAATCACTACGCTAGATAACTACCGCCGAGGATTTCGAGTTTTGTAAAGGTGTGTTTAGTTTCTCTAATATATCTTGCAACAATATAAAATAAACAACAGAAGTCTATTAATGTATGTCCTTTTTCCAAAACTTGTTCCATCTTCTTCATTGTTGTCAAAATGTAATGCTCACAATCTAAATGCCAAGCCACAAAAAATACTCAGCAGTTAGTGATTTCCATCGGGAAATTCTGCTATGGTTATAAATTCAGAAATTCCGGTGCAAACCAGCAAACCATAAACGTTGACAAATAAATGACATGGATTACACGGCCCCATGTTCAATGCATTTTTTTCAATTCGACCTGGAAAGGCTAAGCGGGTAGTATTCTTGTTTACTTTGTACATGCTCAAAATCCAAAGCTAATTGCCATATTTCAGGCCCATGGACTTATTGGCAAAAATTCAAAAGGTTAAAGGAGACCACCCACCGAGCAACTCGTTGAGCAACCTTGATATTATACGTAGATCAGCCGGAAGGTTTCCAACTTTAAAGAGGAGATTCAATCGATCCTAGATTGGAACTCCTCCAGTCATGAAGGTGGTTTTGTTAGTGGATTAACAAACAAATTCTAGATTAGTGTAACATAGAGGTACATCACACAGCTTGCGGAACGTGGATATACGGCTATCGAAGCCGTATCTCCACTGCGTCTCTGTGTCTCCGTGCGTGCCTTGTGTCTTATTTCGGACACAGCTTAAAAAACCACTTGCGTAGAAATATTTCGGGAAAACGTAAAAAAAGAAAGACTATGAGCGTGGAAAAGCGGATAGGTATCTTCCGTCAGATTTTAGTGATCATAAAAAGGGTTTTCAATTATATTCGCCGGTAAAAAAAGTATACGCAATTTATACGAAAAATATAAAATGGAAAACTACCGAACATTTTATACGTATCTGCATAAAAATGCGTGGGTTTTTACAGACGGATTATTCCGAAGATACGGCCGCTCTTTATGAGATTAATATCCACTCAAACTGTTTCGGGTTGAGAACTTTTTGGCGTTCTCGAGTTGTAAATAATTTAAATGCGAAATCACTTTTGCATTTTACATACTTCAAAATTTATCGCGATTGGGTCGAGTCATGCAAACCGACCGCGCCCTCAAAAATTCACACCGAGGCAAAGTGCAAAAAGGTTGAAGAACCTCACTCCGGTCCTCCTCTCACAATTGTACAATTTGGTTGTAACGAGTGCTTAAAAGCCAATGAATGAGAGAGCATTCATCCGCCACTTCTGATACTGTGATCGACAATGGTATGCACAGAAGAATGCATTGAGGAAAAAAAGAAAATTGAAAAAAGACTGAAATTTATGTAAACAGAAGCACCATCGCCATTGATGCTATTCATTAATTTAGCTTCACTTGTGTAAATTCACCAATATCCAAATCTGTTCACTGAACTATACATACATCATCATCATTTGATGGTTGTACCTCCTGCTCGCACAGTCCTTTATCGAATGGCTCCTATTCCAAGAGTTATTAGACTTCTCAACGAAATCGTTGCTGCTGAACCTGAATGTGATGTTTTCCACCTTAGTGAGCGTAGATTATCGGATATTATTTTAACCTATTTGTCTGGTAGCCTGCGCTCATCATTATTTTTATAATTGAATGTGATGTATGAGTGGAATTTTGATCTTCTCTCTTCCATTTCGGGATGTTTTGTATTTGCTGCTGGTTCTTACACATATATTGATGCTGGCTATAGGTGCAAGATATTCCCTACTTTGTATTTTATTAATTGATATTTTTAGTTTATCTGCTATTATTATAATGCTATTTTTTATGATTATGTATAAAATTATTTTTTCTTTGTATATATGTACGTATATATTTTTAATTATTCTCATCTCTGTATATTTTCGAGCATTGTACCGCATTGGGATTCCTGTAATGCCACAATGGTCCAAACTTAAACTTAAATAAATAAATATCGGATTCGTCACTAGCCAATTCTACTGTACGATTTGAGCAAGTTCTTTCGAAATCAATGAATGTTCAAGTACAAGGAGAGCCACCTTGGAAAATCCAAATTGACCGTCAACAACAACGACAGTTAAGCTAAAGACAGAAGAAGAAGTAGAACCAACACTGAATGGCATAGTAACGAGGGGACCACCCAACAAAGTAAGCATAGGATAATGACGACAGATCTGCGAGACGGACGAAATTGTACAAAATGTGGAGTACACGAGTGGAGCTGAGTCACGATCAGTTCGATGGCCGTTACTCCTATCTGTCAAGACGTAACAAACGATAAATACTTCGCGAACTTTTCATCGCAGTCGCATAAATCCACCATTTACATACACATACATACATACGCATACTATCGATGTACATATGGTACAAGTTCAAAGCTTATTTAAAGCACCGATGACACATCCCCACTAACAGACGTACGTACATCAACCGGCCCGTCTGACCTGTCGTCTTCAGCTGAAATACAACGTGAGACCACCTCGTTCGTATACATACACCATGCTGAAATCATTTCACACTGGAGAACTCGTATCGAATAGAATCGAAGACTAGATTACGATTTATGAACATACATATGTATGTATATATACATATGTACAGTGTAAGCACGAAAATATAGCTAAATCGCTTTTCAAAATCCAAATCCTCAGGTAAATTTGGCAAACATATGTAGAAAATACACACATACAAGAATTGCTCGTTTAATATACATGTATGTATGTATGTGTGATACAAAGAACAAGTACGAGTCAAAACCACAGTAAGCATTGTGAAAATTTAATGGCTTGCGTTGGATCTGTCTCGACTGGTGCGACAATAAGTGAAAGCTATCAATGCTGCATTTATTCAGTCGTTACAAAGATTCGTCTCGAATGTATTATATTATGTATGTACATCTCGTACTTTATTGGAAATCTTGTATACAAACTCAAAGCTGCTTCAAAGTCTGCGCAAGTTAGAGCAGTCTGCGACAAATCTCAAAATTTCATTAAAACTGAACACGAATTCAATTTGGCTCCGTGTCACACCACTTCGTAATATAGCTTTGTTTATTGGAGCTTACTAAATGATTTTGAATACGCTTTCCTCTGTTTGAAATCACAAAGGTAAATTTAACAAGTCAATTTCATACACGATCGATCAATCAATTGACCCTTATAAGCTTAAAAATTAAAAGGTATATGTTAATATAGCAATATTATAAAAAAATAATTTTGCTGTCGAACTTTTTCTTATTAATTAATTATGCGATGAAAAATGTCGCGTACGTCATCGTGGCCCACAACTTTTCCAGACACGTTAATGAGGCGTTCAAATAAACACTTCTAAAATAAATGCACATTATACTGAATTCAACGCTATTTAAATACATACATATAGTGCAGCGATCGGTAATCTTTTAATGCTGAAGTGACACAATTTGAGAAAGCAAAAAAATCATACGAAAAGTAACGTTTTTACAATAAATGATCAATCATTTTGAGATACAAAAAATAAGCACATATATTTGAGATAAATTTGGTGCATATGTAAGCGTTGAAAAGCAAAAGCAAGCATTTTTTATACGAAAATAAGTATATTTTAAACAAAAAAGAGACAAAAAATCTATCGCCCTATAATTTTCTAAAAAATGTGGGCCTGAAATTCTCGTACGTGTCAAATTATAGAACATTTGGCATTGGCAGCTGATATGATGAATGTAAATAGTAATTCGGATTGTACATAATGTCGATAAACAGTTGAAAATTTTAAAAAATTATCTTTAAATCTAATGTATTCAAGTCGTCAAAAATATACTGGATGTCTTACATACCAATGATCAATTCTTTCATGCTTTCAAGTTTAAATATGTATATCATATGAGTATGTTCTAATTAATTCTTCTGAATTACCAATTAAATTGAGGTTTGCATAATCATTGACGTAAAATTCAAAAGCCCTACTACGACACTGCCAAAGCAACCGGGCTTGACTCTCCAAGCAGAAGAAAATAAATAAAATGAAAAGGGCAATTTTACGGTCCCAGGTCTTCAGTATATGAATGCAAATAAGTACGAAAAATATAACGTGACGTACATTCCCTCACCGTCATAATTATGTAAATGTAAATTCCCCTATCAAAAGTCAGACCAAGTTGAGCAATTACTGCAGCCAAGATCACCCCTAGGGAGCGTTTCTAAAAAACGATGTGTAGAAACAATACAAATATGGCATTGCCGAAAAACAAGGTAAAATTCATAAAGCATAATAAACGTTAGAAAGAATTTGAAACAAATTGTACATGAAACGAATTCTTATATAAAAGGCGAAATAAAATGAAAATCTCAAGATTGAAGTCTTGTTGTGCTTCGTGTTTGTAACGTTATAGTAAACGCTCTAGGAACACCCGAAGATCGTGACGTGAATTCTATATGTATTATTATATACATACATATATAGTATATTCCTGCGAAAACTGTGACGTTTGCACATATTGAATACGTCGAATCTTTTATACATCGCATTCGGAAGTAGTACAAAAAAAAAGATGCTCTGCATACCTCGCGATCTCCCCATCCATCCCTGCACCGGAATGTGTGGAAAACCCCTCAGAATCAATTCCAAAATTCCGAACCCTCAGAGTCAGACGAGATAAATAATCCGGCATTAAAAATTTGACCGCGATATAAAAAGTTATCGCGAAAATAAAATAGGGTTCAAACGACCCGTGATAAAGAACATCCTCCCCCTCCCCCCATAGCATACCCTTCCGTTGTCCAGTTTAGGCAAAAGACCAAGTGCACAAATAAATTTTAATTTAACAGTGCGAAGCGAAAACACGTCAGAAAAGTTTTTAGAACTCTTTTTGCTACCAAATTTTTCAACCCCTGCCATGGCAGTCGGACAACTGAAAACTTTTCGCGGAAGTCAGACAATTAACCTTGCCGACTTCACAATTAAATTAAGATGGCTTTTGGCATAAAGTGACATTATTATATATGTATATATACAAAATAAATATCTACTAAATGCATGGAACGAAAAAAGTGCAAATATCTAAAAACAAAAACTCGTATGCTTATCTACTTACATATCATACTGTTCCATCTTGTGTCCTTAACATACATAAATCAGAAGAAGAAAAACGACATAATTTTCACACAAGCGTCTAAGAAAAAGATATAATTCACATATAAAAATCTACTGCAATGGTATGACTCTACAGTATTTATTACTTATTAGAAAATCAATTTTACATACATGTATACTGTAAAAAGATGTTGCATTTGAAAAGACTGAAATATACTGGTCATTTAAGTTTGGAAAAGAGGGGACATCACTCAGGAAAGCCTAATCTTGCCTGTTTTGGGCCGCATTGTACTGGATACGACTCGAGTTTGCACAAAACAAGGCCGGTTGGGCTTACCTAACAACTTCATCATCATCGACACGGACACAAGCAACGTCAACTTGCGACAAAGCACGAGAAATACCGGATTTCGAATGTAGCATATGCTAATAACTAAAACAACGGTGCAAAGTTATGGTAATTTTTCTTTTTAGTATTTGCATTAAATATAAACCGCATAATTTCAAAACCGCATTAAAATAGACCTGAGTGAATTTTGCAATGCATTGGTAAAACGATTCACATCAAACTTTATTATCATTTCCGCACTAAACTATGTACATACATTTGTAAGACGGAACCGAGAATAACCATTGTTCCATTAAATAGAATTGTTTTCATTTTACGCATGCATATATCATTAATTCTATTGGGTCAATCGACCAATTGAATTAATTTTAATTTATCATGAGTGACAAATAAATCTAAATGTTTTATATACATATTTATTAAGTACATGTATAAGTACATTTGAGTGAAGAAAATACGCCCATTTTTCTAGTTTAATTAACTAAATAATTAAATATTAAAACTCCCATTAAAGAGCTAAATTAGTAAAAAAAAAAGTATACTGAAATCACTTACTTATGTACATGTAGGTATGTGTAATGAGAAGATTTGAAAGAGACGAACCTGAAACAAAAAAAAATTGCAATTAGAAAATGATCACAATGTTATCAAAAATTAATAAAAATATTCTATTACACATGAAATTAATTCATGAATTTGTACATAATATGTATATACATAAATATGTACATGCAAATACTAACAAAAGTCAAACAAACAAAATTGATTATACACCAGTGGTTTTACCCGGCTCCGCTCAGTGTTTGTAATAAAAACCGCTTAATAAACAAATGGCTAATCTAATAGTCAACATTAATTTGTGTTGTTATTAAATTTATTTGAATCGAAAAAAAAATAATATTCAACGATATCAATATCGTCGGCATAGAAACTTCAATTTGTTTGCTCCCTAAGGATTCGCCCCCTAGGGCTTTGTCCACTAGGGCTTCGCCCTCGACGGCGCCTTTGCCCCCGGGGACTTCTTTTGAATCGAAAAAAATCGAATGAGCGCCAATTAATCGAAAAAAAAATCGAATGTGTCGTCTACGAACGAACCAACGAATGTCACATACAAAGTCTCTTTCCAAATTATATATTAGATATATGAAAACTAATCGATTCGTAAATAGCGAACACATGACAAGCGCACACAAAGCGTCGAAGTGTCACAATGCAACAATCGATACCTAAACAAACATACAAAACTTGGCAAACAATAAAACCAACGTGTACACGATGTTTTCTTATCGAGGACATATGCTTGTACATACACGCGAATATTTGAACTTTCGCCGGAATTGAATGAGTGCAAACGCGCACAGGGAAACGTCGGCTTCTTCCATAAAAAGAAGTCGGCATATTAGAAAACTCACGTCGGGCACATTTGGCTCGAGAGTAAGTATCCTCACGAGGGAAAAATTGGGCGCGAGGAGACTACGCGGTTCGTCCATTCGGCAAATATGACCCAAGTAAAAGTACAAACATACGCACACACCAGAGAGTGAGAGAGAGAAGCATCATCAGCAATAAAAATACTCCAGCCCGGCTGGCTCGTCTCCAGTTTGCGAATAAACACCAAATAAAACAAGGGGGAAGGAGCGTGGCAGACGCGTACAAAGATCCACGAGGCCGAGGTGGTGATTCATATGGACCGAGTAATGGATAGATGGACTGCAACGGCGACACCCCTTCGGTGAAACAAAAGGCTGAACATTTTCATATCCTGTCTAGACAGCGACGAAAGTTGGCATCCTTACGCGATAAACCATATACGGGACATATACATATGTACTTCACAACAATGTACCCAATGAGTGGCCATCAAAATGAGCTGATGGATACGTAACGCAGACAGCACTCTTCCTACTTACCGTCTGGGGAGAATACATCATATATCTAATTTCGAAAGAGACTTCGTATATTTATTTATTTATTTATTTATTTAAAGTTTGGACCGTTGTAGCATTACAGGAATTCCTAATGCGCCACAATGGTCAAAAATATAACAGAAAAGACAAGAAACAAAATAATAAATTAGACATAACAAAAACAAAACATATATATACACAAACAACTAAAAATAATAATTATTATTATTATATATCGTTTATCGTCTTGAATTCAATGTTTACAAGGTTTTTGTATTTCGTAATATTCTTTCTCGATTATGATTTTCAAGTTATGAATTCTATAAGTCCTCACCAGATAGAGTTTCAAAATTTGTCATCCGGACTGACCGAAACCAATCACAACAAGCAAATAATACACCACCACCACGTCGATCTACTCTATCGCGACGATGCAGCCTCCAGGAAGAATCAAAAAGTTCAGCATCAAAAAATGATGAAGTCAACCATGTTTCCGTTAGTGCTACCATATCATCACAAATATGTAGTAGAAACAGCTGAATTAAACATATTTATATACATATGCATGTAACATTGGTTGGTTGGTTCGTAAACAACACATTCGATTTATTTATTTTTTCGATTCATAGGCGCCGATCCATTTGTTTTTCGATTTAAAGGATTAGAGGGCGAAGGTCCAGGGGGCGAAGTCCCAAGGGGCGCTGGGGGCGAAAGCGCCGAGGGCGATGGCGCCAGGGCGGCCACCGGATTCTGGTATACATATAATTTCGAAAGAGACTTAGTATATATGTTTGTTTGTTCGTGACAGTCAATTTAATAAAAATAAAAAAAATTAGTTTTCAAATAAATTTATATAAAATAAAACTATTCAAATAAATTTAATAAAATGTTTACTATTAGATTAGTGATGTTTAAGCGGTTTATATTAAAAATGCCGAGTGAAGCCGGGTAAAACCACTAGTATCTCATATTTATACAGAAATATTTTTTTCGTATTATCATATTATTATCCAGCAGTAGCTTGTATGTACATATGTTTAGCACCAAGTGATTATTGGGTTCGAGCCCGCTATACTGCTCGTCAGACTTGGGTGTTTGTAAGTCCAAGTCGATCGTTTCTTAATACATTGTGAAAATGCATACATTGTACATACATTTTATTATATAAAATATTCCAAGTGAATTGCACACTTATCATAATGAACTTTGATATCAGATTCCATAAAGAAGTCTTATTTGCACCGCAAAAGTATATTCCTCGGATATAAACTTCAGCAGAATGAAAAGTGTGAAGTAGGTTTTCAAATAAGTTACTTTCAATCGAATATTTCGAAAAAGTAAAATAGATCATACATACAATATACATATGTACATACTTCAAACTAGTGACGTTTGTGGTTCAACGCTACGTGTTCGCTAAAAATACGGTATTGTCGAAGAACGATTTTATGTAAATCCCCTGACGTATGCTTTCAAAATCCAGCCGGATTTGAAATCGATTTGTTTGATATGTAACATTTTACAAATTACGAATAAAGGAGAGAATTCAGTTTTGATCTCGAAGACTTATTTTCTTCTAATCATATGCTCGCGGTTAATGAAAACAAACTTGAAAGTTGATTTTATCTCCCGGTTGGGGAAACAGGGCGAAATTCGCAAGAAAAAACGAGAAAATTCAAACGTACGAGTTCCTACAAAGCTTTCGTTTCCAATAATTGCACCTAAAATTGAAACTGATCGTGTAAAAACACAGAGACGAAAGCTTTCATTCTTCCGTTTCTTTTTCCTCTCAATTCTAGGAACAAAGACAAAGGAAACGCCGATATTGGGACCTCGTCGCGAAAGAGGAACGGGCAAGACAAAACGCCGTGGCTCGACGTAATAAGCCCAGAGCTAAATAGAGGAGGGCCTTTCAAAGAGCTTAACTAAATGCCGATTTCTAGACTTGGAGGTATTCGGTCAACAGCAGAATCCGAATAAAACAGAGACAACGATCGGACACAGACCAGCGCAAAGGAGGAGCAACATTGAGCTAACTTACGTTTATACATACCTACATAAATATACTAGGAAAAAGTGGGACGAGACATAATTGCTCTTTTCTTTGCCCTCCCTGTGGAGCGATTCATTATGGAAGTGACAAAACTCTTAGCTTAGTATTTGAAGTAAATTTACTGACTGCAATGTTCGTTTTCATCGCGCGACATACGATTTTTCAAATGTACTACTTGCAGAACATTGCTGTACCCTGTACTTGAAAATATATACAATATAAATCATATTAATTTAAGGCCAAATGCACAATACACAATATATACGTGAATTTAAACCGCATAAAAACTTGTAATATTAAGTTTTTATGCGATGCGAGTAAATAAAAGTGAAAAAAGTTACTTTTAACACTGTTTAATTTTTTTTTTTTTGATTTTTAAATGCTTTTTATTATTCCGAAATTATGTTCACAATACATCTTATATCTATTTTAATAGCTACTGATCTACTGATCATTTTCTATTTTACAATTTTAATTTAATTTGGTTAGTAATCACAGTATTATATTATTCTAATGTTAATCTAAAGCATAATAGGAAAAAGAGCTCAAAAACCTATTTACAATCCTAATAATCCTGTTTAATTTAGTTGTGAAGGCGCGGTAGAAAAACGCGTTTGAATAGCTAGCTGTCATTGTTCCGATCTGAAACAAGACTCCGATGTAACTTTTAATGAGTTATTTTATGATTAAACTCCTCTAGCTGCATGTCGGAGACATAGCTTCAATGTTGGCTAGCCCCCCGTGTGTCGGTAAAATATTAAGGCAATCTGAAGAGTGGAAGTGGTTCAAAATCAGATCACAAATTTTCGACGGACAGGAATTTTATGGAACTAACAGAATGAAGCTAGTAAAAAAGGAAAAATAAAAGCGAACGCGTGCGGTGAATCTATACAGTGACCCATGCAAACACTGACCACACCTGGTGCCGATTACCCTGACGAACCCAAGATACGTAGTGCATTCATTACGCTAGCGTTGTCAGTAACTTTAAAAATAGCAAATATGTAGTACAAATATAAATAAGTCTTAAGTGACAGTACAAAACATCACCTGTCTAGTACAAGTGATAGATAGTAGAACAAAATTCTACGCTTTTCCATTCATAATTGGGTTAGGTTATCCTGGTATACATACATACATATATGAATATGAATAAATTAATATAATAATAAACACTTATGAATGTATATGTACATGCATAATACATGCAATCTACCTATGCTCATTAAAAAAAAATTGCACTATCACGGATGGCCTTGAAATAGTAGCCGTCCGATAAAGGTATGTGCGCGAACAGAGGTGGAATTTTGAAGCCTGTCACACACATACATAATTAATTAATCACATTTTGAAAATACTTAATTAATTAGTGGTAGGTAAGCGAGTCGTTCACAGTAAAGAATCTGAAGGAGATTGAACGTTCGGAATCCACTGAAATAGTCAGCACGAATAAGCGCACGAAATAAAATTCCTAGTAATTAGGAGTTGTTTTGAGAACAACGATTAAACCTTTATTCGTTTTTAAGATCTCCCCAACGATCCTAAGAGGTAAAATGTATAATACTTCAACCGTCAACCGTTTCGGTAATGAGAACATAGTTCTCTTCGAACACGCAATACTCACACTAAGCGGAGAGTGGCAATAACTCGGAAATAACCCTATGGAGGCTAGTATTTACGTTTTTCAAACAATAAGAAACACCTCCTTTACAGTTGTGGCTTGGAAGTCGTTAAAGGGTAATTTATTTACCTGCACAGAGGAAAAACACAGTAAATCAAACATTCTCGCTACATTAAACGCGGGGATGATTATCGATATACACAACCGTACGTACGTACACACAAACACACGCACACACACACAGATTCAGTTACGTAGAAGAATATTATCAACCAGAGGAAAATGCAAACAAATAAAAAAATATATTCGCTGAAAGATACTCCAGGCTGAGAGCTTTTATTACAGTGTGTGTATTCCCAAGATGACGCCATATTTGTTGTTCCCTAAGAACAAAATAAACACACATACAAAAAATATATATCGGGTATCTGTGGAGAATATGTCGTATTCCGTACAAATATGAAGCATTCACCAAGTAATTTCAGATACGCAAAAATTATTATATGCCTTTGAAAAATCTCATGGGAAACATTCGATAAAAACGCATTTATAAATTCTGAATACAAAACGCACAGGAATTTTTATAATAATTTAATAAAAGTAAATAAAAAAAACCAGGTAGTTTGAGTTTAAAAAAGTTAATAATTATTAAAGAAAAAGCTGACCCGCCCCACACACTTCCAGCTCAGACTATCGGTAACAACAAACCTTACAAAGCAATGAATGGAAAAGAAGGGAAAACAAAGAAATACAAAAAAAATGGCGCTTTACAACGTCCTGTACAGTACATACCTACTTCATACACATCCCTAACTTTTTCAAAATATTATAATTAAAATATTAAAATACACACCATTTTGAAAGATACCTCAGTTAATTTTTATAAAATGCGTAAATTATATTTAAAATTAAAGTAAATTTTGATGCAACATCTAATTTGGGAAACTGTTTTTTTAAGAAATCGTCAAAAAACGCTTAGTTCATGAACAGTACAAGCCTGTCACTTGTACTGTTCATGAAATTGTCAATTTTCACGAAATTGTCAAAAATATCTGCCAATTTCATGAAACATACAGTATATTTTTTGCTTATTTTATGAATTCGGAAAAGTACATTGTACATACATACGTATGTAGATAGTGGAGCCTCTTGTGATTTATTTTTGAACTAGCCCAAATATTTAACTACGTAAAAAAATGTTAATAAACTATAGCGATGTTCGAAAAAAGTCTGAAATAATGATATGACGATGTACAATATGAACAAATAAATCATACGATACGGATTCGTGCTATTATTAACCTGAAATAAATTTGACATTCATTTTTCGATGTGTCAAAGTTACAGTTGATGGTTTTTACAAGGTTTTTATTAACATTTCTGCCCGTCAAAAAATGTGATTTGATTTAGAACCACTTCCACTTTAGTTAGCTTACATTGAAATAAGCTAATTTATATTTGATTTATTGTTATAATAAATACATTATATAAATAGATAATAATAATAATAACAAAATAATGAACAATGTGACCTGACAGGTTTCCCCAATGCGTCACACCAGTCTTACCAAAAATAAAAAATAAAAATATGCAATCATTCATCTCATTCAAATAGATTCGTGTTGAATCTCGTGAAACTGACCAGTTCATCAACATGACAATCTAACAGGTCCAAATGTTCATCTATCACATTAAGGAACCGGATAGCCTTTACAAGAGACGAGTTATTGAAAGCAGACTTTTTCGTAACAATAGGTTGGAAAAATAAACGATGACGCAAAGATCTACCGCATGCAGGCGCCCAAAATTTAAGTTCCGATAAAATCGAAGGGTTGTCAATACTTCCCTTTAATACTACAAAGAAATATTTGGAGATCACAATAATTCTTATCGAAGATGAGTGAGTCAAAGCCTAGTATACCTTGTAAAAAGGCAGTGGGAAATAAATAGGGTAATATTTATATTTCCTCATATAAAGGCATCTAAGAACTCTTTATATCAAGAGAGAGAATTTAATCTCAGTGGGACTCAAATTACAGACCCAATGTCTCCGACATGAAGCTAGAAGAGTTTAATCATTAACGAAACTACACCAGAATCTTGTGTCAGATCGGAGCGATGACAGCGTGACTTTTTATCGCCCTTTCACAACTCCCTTAAAAGTTACTTTTTTCACTCTCATTTTTAGCGAATACCATACACTACAATAAGCCACGAAAAAAAAGCAACAGACTTGTATGAAACTTAAAATATAAAACGCATTCACACACACATTATCTGAATAAAAACAATGCATCCCTTTCCTGTTTCGAAACATTTCCGAACTATGCAACGATCGCTAAAATTCAAACAATAAATCAAAGCGATTAAGCATAATCGCCACTCGCTAGTTTTAATGAATCTCATAAAACATGCGAATAATGCACGTTAAATGCAATTAAATTGGTAATCGCCACGCTACAATACCTACACAGTGGGAGATCGTTCGTGGTGTTTTACATATGAGTTTTCAAAGGCTATTGACTGGGTATCAGGGATGCGGCGAATGAAATGCACACTGCAAAAGGAATTAAGCCGGCTAGAGTGGTATGTTCGATGGCATGGCATGGCTTAAGTTTACATTCCCTCGTTGACAGCACTATGGAAAATTTAATGAGATCGCTCCCGGTGCATCCCGTATTCATTTCTCGGTGCATTCGGGTCGGAACAAACGCACAAATTGAAGCAAAGGCAGCAAAGCACACGAGAGTATGAATGCACCCTCGCATTCAAGAACCAAGCATGCCAATGCTCATTCCCGATGAAACGAAGGGACTTAAACGTCAAATATGTACATATTTACATATAAATGAAACTAAATGATATGATCATTTCAAACGAGGCAAAGTCATTGAGATTGCGTTGCATCGAACATGCAAAGGCATGACTAATTGGCCAGACGAAAATATACTCGCTATACATATAAATAAAGCTTGGTGTAAATATACCTTTGACAAAATAAAGTTTTAATTATACAATCATGTGGTAGATCCAAGAAAAACGAACAAAAGTTACATACTTTAGGATAAACCCAATTCGCCTTACCGTGCACAAATAAGTTAAACAAGTTTTTATTAATATTGGAACTATTGGAAATAAAATAAAAGCGCTTCTAAAAAAAATACGTCATATTCACTCACTGTCATTTAAAAGAAAACACATTGAATTTTGATTGGTGAAAAAATGTAAACAGATACAAAGTTTCCAATGTACATATAATATGTATGTTCTTCTAATCATTAACTAAATTTTTGATATTTCTACTGTCATAGGAAATCCGTATGAAGGTTTCAAGGAAATATTCCCGGCGTAATCTCACAAAGTGGGTCAAAATTTGCCTTAACAAAATGGTTAGGTTAAATAAAACCATATAATAACGAACAAGACTCGGAAGTAATCTTATGCCAAATCCAGAATAGCTACGTATCTACACAAAATAAAGTTAACATTGCCACACAATCATAATAAAACAATATATGTACTACAATGGCTCTCACTTTATTATGTATATATGTATGTATAGACATATTTCCAAGTTTCGTTGCTTTCCATTGACGATGTATTATAGGATAAGTCATGATTATTTATATCACAGAAAAAAATGAGACCCCCGAGATTTATAATAAAAATAAAATAAAACGAAGACCATTTGAATATAAATAATATACATATACATGTATTCATACAATAAATACACATAAAAAGTGCACGATGAAACATGTAAGTTTGTATGCATGAGAATATGTAATTACATCAGATATTGTATGCAGCGACGACACCGATACGAGAATGAGCTCGCTATTTTCTCAATATCGCGGATATGGGTTTGTCGCCAAAGTTTGAGAAGTCTAGGATGGCGTCTATGTGGAAATTGTGTGCGGTTTTCCAACGTCAATAGAGGAAACGACGCGTCTATCGACGCCGCTAGACAACTCGTTCGAATTAAACGATATATCACACACAATTCTGGCATGTGCATGGACCAATTCCAAATACACACTCCACTGACTGCACTTATTCGTAATACCGAAATTTAAAAAAAAATCATTCACCAACTGACCTACATATATTACATACATACATATTTTCATCCCGCTTTGGATTAGAATTATGAAAAATTCATACTTATTGCAATCTTCAAAACGCTACTATGAATTCCATTCGTGGGATCATCTCTGAAAAATACATAAATACATATGTACATATGTACACAAATTAAAACGTACTAAAATTAAATTACAATTTAAAAAAAATCATCCACCATCTGACCGATATAACATATTGCATCCTCGATTTGGGTAAATTGAGTAATTTATACAGGAAAGTTAAAAGTAAGAAAAACTAACGGTGCTACCCGGCTTCGCTCGGTTAATGGAAATGAAATGAAAACCATGGAAAAAATATTTTTTTATTAAATTTATTTCAATCGAAAAAAAATTATATTATTTAACGACCGACCAATCAAAAACATCTTTGACCAATCCAATTAGAAACGACTTTGACGACAGCCAATCAGAAACAAATTACAGACGGCGTTTCGTTTTTATACATAAATGTGTATAAAACTGAGCCATCGGCCAGCAGTATGACTCAGTCGTTGCGTTTATGTTTAGTACCAAGAGATTATTGGGTTCGATCCCGAGCTAATCTTGAATCTACTGCTGGTTTTCCAATTTTATCTGATTCTCGAAATTGGCAAAAAAAATCATCCTACCTTCTGCCACAAATCTCCTGTATTTAATGTAAAAATTATGTACAAATCTAAAATTCATAGATGTCTTAATGGATTAATTAATTAATAAATGTAATAAAAAATGCTGCATTGTTTGTAATTAATTGTGTAGGAAGCCTTTTTGGTATATATCTATAATACATATGTATGTAAAATAAAAAATACGAAAATTCATACTTATTGCAATCTTCAAAACGCATGTATGAACAATTAATTCTTGTAAAGTCCCACTTGTGGGGAATCCCTGAATCTAATACATAATTTCGAAAGAGACTTTGTATGTATGTAAGTATTGTTGATTGGGAACTGTTGGAAAAGTTTCTATGACGACAATTTGATTTTTTTATCGATTCAAATAAATTAAAAAAAAAACGAATGTTTACTATTAGATTCGCCATGTTTAAGCTGTTTATATTACAAATACTGAGCGAAGCCGGGTAAAACAACTAGTAATACATAAATTAAAGGCAACACATTGAATGGCCAGTATTTTAATCAATGTCGGTATATAAATCAAATAATAAGTATATAAATCGGTTTTCAGCCAGTATTTTATTAGCAAAATTGTCAGTATTTTTCTATTAAATGTTTAAATATTAAATTTTCTATTTTGAATATCTGATGTACATTTAGTATTCAAAAGAACAAATAGCAATGCCCGTTGGATGGAATCGTCTACCAAGATCATATTAACCTTGTGGTGATATCAACCAAAAATTTATAATCATTTAATAAAACCATTTACCATGAATACTGACCATTAAATATAAATACTGAACTTTTATTATTTTTACTGACCAATTGTATACTTTAGGATGGATACTGGCCGTACAATATAAATACTGACCTTTCATATTTAAATACAGACTAAAATACTTACTTGTAAAATACAAGCCTAAATTAAAACGGTGCTAAATTATTCAGCGATAATTCAAATGTGACTCAGAAAGAAGTGGCAGCTCATTTAATCCTACGGTTCAATTGAATAGCATAAAAAATATGTACATACATATGTATTTTCTGCGAACGATTGCATAAAAATGATGTATTGAGCTGTGAATAATTTTTCCATATCTTATCATGAATGATTAAGCCGGTGAGTTGACTTGGCGCCTTTTCGTTGTTCCACGTATCGTTATGACGTTATCGGCCATTATCAAATAACGCAACGACATAATGCAATTTGCTACCGTTGCATTTCGTCACACGGCCAACGACGATCAAACAACACACTGACATGATATATGTAATTTTGACTCGAATTAAAAAAAAAAAGAAAATAAAACGCAGACGAGTGGATAATTACGGAACAAACGACAAATTAATGAACATCATCACGTTACACGCCTCCATTATCCGTTTCGACATCTCGCCATTCGATATGTGAGATAATTATCAGACACGCATAACACACGATAAAAATTCGACTTGACAAACAAATTACACATTTATATGCCACAGAAGGTCGAGAGGAATATTTAAACTAGGAAAATTTAAAAAACTTTGAATTTGAGTATCCAAATTTACCAGAATTTGACATCGGCAATAAAAAATGGAACGTTGTCTCTAAACGATTAAATAAAAATATTAAAACAATATATAATGTAAAATAAAAATATATATACATATATAATAAAATAAAAAGAAAATTTAAACAATATATCAATAACGGGTCTACCTCACGGGCCGGAATGTGAAATTACCGAAAACGCAAATATCGGAAGGCAAAGATTGAAGATCGAAAATGTGCGCGCGCAGAATACGGGAGGAAAAGCTTGTCCCTCTTGTTCCTGTTGTATCCTGCTCGCGCAAATTAAGTGAGTATGTACGTGAGTATGTACGTTTACCATGCATCCTTTTTTTTTTTGATCTTTCGACTTAAGATATTTCGATTTTCGATCTTTGCCTTCCGATATTTGCGTTTTCGGTAATGTCACATTCCGGCCCGTCACGGAGACCGATCAATAACAAATGTACAAAAATACGACGATTAGGATTTCAGTCAAAAATTATGATCCCCGCTCAAATTAGTGTAATTATATATATTTCTTAAAGCCTTGGGTCACGTAAGTATGAAATGATATAAAGGCGACAAATGATATAAAGGTGAGAAATTTTTGGATTATTAAGCGTGTTCATTACGAAGTTTCAAAACAATCGGAAGAATGTAGGAATGGTGTCCGACCAATAAGCGAAGTGAAACATAGAATAGCCTTGTAAAAACAGAATATTTGATAATCGAATCACGTATAGCACAATGACAATTGCTGATTGATCGATTAACTCAAATATATGATCGATAAATACAAAACCTCTAGTGCATCATTTATTACATGTTAATTATGTGCGTGGTGGATATCATCATTTGATGGTTGTACCTTCTGCCCGCACAGTTCTTTATCGGATGGCTCCTATTCCAAGAGCTATCAAACTTTTCCATGAAATCGTTGATGTATGAGCTGAATTTTGATCTCCTCTCCTCCATTTGGGCCTCGCAGGGATATTTTGTATTTACGGCTGGTTCTTATATGTATATTGGTGCTGGCTTTAGATACAAGGCATTCCATACTGTGTATTGTTTATATGATATTTTTACTTCTATTATTACAATTCTATTGTTTTTTTCTTCTTCTTAGTTTTATTATGAATGTTTATAAATGTATTTTTCACTTCTAAGTTATATTTTCGACCATTGTGGTGCATTAGGTATTCCTGTAATGCCACAATGGTTCAATTTGGGCATTTATGCGCTTCAATGCCGCGTTTTATTCGTCTTATGAATGACTTTACAAGTAAAAAACGGTTTGTTAAAATTGAAAAATCTTCACGTGCTGACGAATTTCTAAAGCGTGCAATAAATTCGACACCGCTGATATAAGATGACAATTGAGACGCAGTACATAATATGTATGTGACTCACCTATCAGGATCAATATAGGAATAGTCATGTTTACTAACTAGCATTGGCGCCAATTTAAACAACGAAAAAAAAATAGACGAATTGAATTGAAACATCAACCGCTATTTAAGCATGCATTCACATGACGGAAATTAAAATTTGGACATTTTTAATTGGCGAAGCGGACGAGGTCTAGTTTTCTATCGTGAGAAAACACGCCAATTGGTACACACCACCCCAAATTTCCTACGGAATTTAACCGCGTTCCAAAAATCAAGGCGGGTCGCATCCTGTCCACGACGAGAATACTTTGAATGTTTAAGGACCGAGGAACAGGATGAATCAATACGTAAAACCGAACAAACACACACAAATAAATCGCAAGCGCGAAAATAAATATCTCACAAGCGCATTCCTCAACAAGTGTGTCACTTTGAAAGGCTTCGAACTAAAAATATCGATGAACTTATTCACATACACACATACCAGGGCTGTGGAGTCGGAGTCAGTCATGAATTTTTAGCAGGAATCGTTAAAATTTCGAGCGACTCCGAATTTTTTATTACATCCAAATTTATTTAATAATGTACATATGTACACATGAAAATTGAATCACTAACTAAGAGTGACTCGTCAATACAGTGTTTGGTATTAATATTTTAATATAAATTTATTGATTAAATTAAATATGATTTTTAAATCATATTCAAATAGTGGTGATTTATTGGTGAGTCGGGTGGTTTTGACAATTTTGATAAAGGAACCGACTCAACAATGAAATCAGATAAATTTTCAAACTCCGATAGAAAGCGATCGACTTTGAGTCAGAAATATCCGAGCCTGACCACAGAAATACTTCTAAATATATTGTTTAGAATCGAGGTCAACCCAGGACTTGAACCCAGGAACCACTCGATAATTATCATTAACGCAACTACCGAGCTAGTACTCCAGAAATATTCAAAAGTTAGCTCAAAGGGAAAAAAACGGTTTGAAATTTTTAAATCAGCGACGAATTGTGTGGAAAATTCAGAGTCGTAGTCTTGTTTTTTAAAAAAACATATCATTGATCTATGAGAAATATGTTTCTCTCGACTACAATTACTGGGTATATTATTATACTCCAAAGATATTAAAAAATGTATGATTTTTTTTAAATCGGAGTCGGAGTCGGAAATTGGCGGAGTTGAAATCGAAATGTAAGAAAATGTCGGAGTCGGAGTCTTATTTTTTTAAACGACTCCACAGCCCTGTTACATACGCTTACGGGTAAGCGTTCAAAGACTACGAACAAAGAACGTTATTATGAAAATCGAACTATTGAACAAAATAATTACCATACTTACGAAACGTCCATTAGTAAGTATTGAAGTACTCCACCGTATACGTAGACATGTCACTAATGTCTGCACGAAATATTGTACCTACATATATGCACACGGAGGCATCCTCCATTATTAAAAAATGTCCCGGAGCGATCAAGGGTATGAGATTTTCTCGTTTTTCTTTTTTTTATTCTTTTAGCTCGTCTCTTCGGGCAACAACTTTTAATACCGGCGTCCGAGGGACGATTTAACGACGTTATAACGACACGTAAAAGCATCGGCGAAAAAAACGGGGAAAAGTCGACACGTTCGTTCACATACGCGGTACGTGCGACAGGTTGTGTGTTGTTCATCAAAATTTATGTTTCCGGTAGGAAGACGAGCGTACAACGCCGAAATGACGCGTGTAATGACATACGTGCGAGCCCACTCGCAAAAACTCTCCAGAGTATACACGAAGGTGAATCTGGGGACATTGACAATGATTACGATAATATTAGGTGGTATGTATATTAGTATGTTAATAATCCAGATTTTTCAAAACATTCTATAGGTATATTTAAATATGTAGTCGCCTTTCTGATGCCAACATATGTACATATGTAAATAGAGTAGGCATAAAAAAAACATAAAATATTGATTTCTCGTTCGACATAGTGACATTCGAGGTCCAGTCAAAAGCGATCGGCACATAAGCGCCCCGACATAACTACCCCGACATTACAGCGCGGCGACAAAACCGCGAAAGATATAGGGGAAGGCACACAGAAAATGTTTGGGAGGTCGTACGTGTATGCATATCCATATGCCATTCGCCAGCAGCATGGCTCAGTGGTTGGGCTTTTGCTCAGCGCCGAGAGGACGCCGGGATCGTTCCCGATCGACTTCAATTGAAAAGAATTTATTCCGAGTATTTTCTGTAATGCTGCTGGTCAGACTTGGATATTTGTGACTCTAAGTCGATCGTTTTCTATCAGAGTTTGCCAATTTTTCGGATTTCATTGTGGAAACGGCTCCTGACCCTGATTAAATTGGCTAAAAACCTTCCTACCTACTATGTAACTACTAGATAATTATATACACTATGATTAATGTACAAATTCTCGTTAATTTCGAGTTTTCAGTGTCTCATAATTCAATAATAAAAATGCTGTATTGTTTGTAATTGGCCAGGAAGGCGCATTTGGGTTTATCTGTAAGGCCTTTCTTATATATTTGTATATATGTATGTATGTATTTGCAACCTATGTACAAGCTTCTCCTACATTTCTTCAAACATGGAATTCATCGTTATCCATCACTGTCAAGCAAAGATTAAGGCCTTGTTCATGGTCTCGACAATGTCGCTTTTGCGACTTTATCGCAGCGATATTGTCGAGACTATGAACAAGGCCTAAATACAAGGATGAAACACTGAAAACACCGAAAACACTCTAGGGGCTGATTTTTGGGACTGTGTACCATGCATACATGCATATGGTGCTGATGCATGTTTGAAAGTATCTTAAAAAAAAGTACAACGTCCCACTCATGGTGTTTTCGCCCATAACCGCGCGGCGACGAAACCGCCCCAGCAAAAAGCGCTCGGCAATAAAACCGCGCAAGAATATGTATGTATATGAAAAAAATAAATTCAATTTGTAATCAATTTCACTGAAACACTGAAATCAATTTCGATTTTAGTGCAAATTTCAGGGTACGGACATTCGTTTGCCTTTACAGCGATTGATTTTCCGACTCAATTTCGAGCAATTTGTGACATTTGCGGAATTGATTTTCGATGTTTGATTTCAAAAAAATGATCTAGAACTCTCAACTGACTTTTATACCGATCGTTAAAGCAATATCAAAAAAGCATATTTCAATTTTCTTCCCAATTCTTGACCCAAGCTAAAAGCTCCGACTAATCAACACGATATTTTTCATCAACCTCGCCAATCCACACACACACACACACGTCAGCAGGGGAATCGTCACCCTACCCAAAGCGGGTAAATTACATTCCTCTATAGAGCAAACGCCACGGATGCAAATAAAAAACGTGTTAAGCTAATTACGCCGACTTTGTCGAAATTTTATCAAACACCGTCCCAATTTATTTTATAGACAATTGAACAATAAAATTTCGATTGCTTTAATAAAAACGGCAATTTACCTCAGGTAGACGTAGGGGGGGAAAGAGGGGGGGGTGAATATAACGATGAATAAAATATAAGCGCCCGCGGTCGTTACCTCGCGCACTTCGTATAGTATTATTATACGACGAAAAACCCAGGAAAAAAAGCTCAAATTCGTGTTGCGCTTATCATAAGCTCATCTAAATTACACAGAATTAATCGTCCGGAGAGCTTTTTAATTAAACACGAGACTGCACCGCTTGTGTTCCTAGCTAGTAGCTGGATAATTTGTAGGCAGAATGATGGCATTTTACATAGAAAGATGCACGACAACGAGAAACCGCCCCCTATTTATGGGGATTAGAATGCGAAAGCAATTGATATAGGATTTAGGTAGATGAACGGGAAAATCCTTGCCGTTGATTACAACTCCATACACATATTCCCGGTCGCGCGAAACTTAAAATCCCTTTAATCACCCTTCGGATCAGTGTTACACGTGGCGCTAGTCGCACAGATGAATTCGTTCAAATACGTACATACATATATATATATATACATATATATCATAAATGATTCATGACACTGTGCATTAATGTCCGAATTTAAATTAATCATCCGCGTCGGTGTGTGTGCATAATTTTCTATTGAACGAAATCGGATTAGCCCAAAATCACACAGACCACACACTTAGGACGCCAACCCTACAAAGGTTACCATAATAATAAATATAAAATATCAACATTGGAGTGGATAAGTAGAAAATCCTAAAAACGATATGAGGAAAAGGCGATCTGGACAAGTAGACTTCGTGATCTACTTGTTTGTGAAGAACACGAAAATCTTTTTAGAGGTATTTTGTATGAGCCTTTGCTATTTAAATTACCAGGATGCAAGATTTCAAACTTTCATATGTATGTACATATGCACAGGGCCGACGAGAGGGGGGGAGGGGGAGCCGGGGTAATGTTCCAGAGCCCAGACTACTCAAAGAGCCCTGTGTCGGAAATCGTACCTGTTATATTATACTTTCATATTCAATTATGTATTTTTAAAAAAACAACCAATAATTTTTCTAATATTTAAAAATATACCTATGTACATACATATAAGTAAAGCCCGGACCCATAGGGTGCAGCGTATTGTTCTAATGTTGTAAATGCATTGTTAAAGGTTTGCCGAACCTTTTTTACAAAGGATTTACAACAATGGAACAATGAGCGGCACCTTGGCTATCCTACCTCTACATATAAGATCTTTTTTTTAGTTTCATATAAATTTATCCCAGGCCCGGGATTCCTCTTGGCAGCCCTGCATATGCATGTAATTGGAAACATATGAAGTGAAACACTAATCACGAAGTTTATCAACTCAAAAGCGGTTAAACCGATTTCAAACCAATAATTACATATTGCAATACGACTTCAGAAGACTGAGCATCGTCAAGAAAATTCATACATTTTATTTTATTTTATTAATTGAAAAATCAACAGACAGGATGTACAGAGATAGGTATAAAAAAAACAAAAAGTAAATAAATAATATATGTAACATCCGAGTCCAATAATAGATTTTTACAAAAATGAAAAAGATAAATATAAGGAAAACAAAATTAAAAAGTAAAGAATAAAGGCATGACAAAATATGTAGTACATTGCATAATTAAACTATAGTATTAAAATATTTGGAAAAGGTTATAAGATAGAATATAAGAAGAAATTGAAATTTACAAATATAAAAAACAAATGAAAAAGGTAAATACAAAATAAACATATATATACCTAAAAGACGGAAATTTACAATTAGAAAGTGATATGTAGCATGTTTCATTAAGTTAAAGAGATGTATGCAAAATATACATACATGGGTATAATTAAGATTCACACAAATTTATTATAAGCCATTCAAAAAAAAATTCAATGTAGGTAAAATTCAAGTATTAAAAAACTTACATTCATATACACTATTTTTATATCATGAAAACTTATTTTACGTCAACGATTGTCACTTGCATATGGCTGAAGACAAACATGTTTGATCAAAGTGTCTAGCAAGTGATGAGTTCGAACAGCATTGAACACCAAAATGCTACATGGAAGGTGTAAGCAGCATGGAACGCTGTGTGCTCAGCATAGTAATGAAATATAGAAAACGGAATACGTCGGTCAGAAGTAAGACATGAGTAGTTAATGTAATGGAGAGGGTAAAGAAATTGAAATGACAATAGACGGGTCACGTAGCTAAAAGAGCAGACGATATCTATCGAAATTTTTTTTTCGAAAAAAAAGTCGAAAGAACTGCTTGAATAGTACTCGAGAGAAATTAAAAGGGTACAAGAAGGCCACAGGGGAGACGGGTGGATGAAATTTGAAAATAATGTGTGGGATGAGATGAATGAAAGTTGCCTAAAACAAAAGTATGAGTGTCGGAGAGACCTTCATCCAGCAATGGATGGCGAATGGCTGTAAATTATAATAAGATATATACTATTTACATACAATTTATTTTATTTCTACATAGAGGTATACACCCATTCATTTTATTTTAACGACTTATATGGTCAAATGTACATAAATATTGTAAGTATTATTCAAGGCCAATTACAAACATCGACTACCAATCATAGAAACATACATATATGGACAAATGTGTAGTATTTTATAATTCAGCGAATTCAAGATGCTTTAAACTCTAATTTTGCGGGAAATAGGTCAGGGTTGCCAATTTGTTAGAACCGTTTTAATTAAATTATAAATTGGGAAACTCTGATAGGAAACGATCTACACATCCAAGGTTTGGCTAGCAGCGCCGCCAGGGATTAGACCAGTGACCACACAATTGAAAACATTACACGCTAACCACTGATCGATGCTGCTGGTTATTAGAACATACATATAATTTTTTTTTTTTTTCATAGAACATGAACACTCGCCATTACGAATCAATCCAAAGCGACGAGTCCACTTAGATACAATACAATCAATATATAGGTACATAAGCATTTTATACAATGCGAATTCATACAAACACCCACAGTGACATCTATGGAGAAATTTTTGCAGCATTTTATACTCGAATTACCGAACCTGAAAACGCTGAATAACTTGAGATTAGCAAGAGAAACAGGAAAGAAGATGCCAATTTTTTATAGGAACCATTTCAGTGAAAATCAAAAAAAATGGCAAACTCTGATAAGAAACGATCGACCTGAAGTCACAAACCAAGGTCTGGCCAGCAACGGGACTAGTGCGATTCGAACCTGCGACCCGCAGAAAGCATAATATGCCTAAATACTAGTCCACGCCGCTGTTTAATTATTTTAAATACGCTTTCGTGATATGAAAAAAAAAAGCTTGTAACAAAAAAGCACACTTTTTTCGACCAAGTTTTCAAAATTACATATTTACGTAAAATTAGCGATCAACAAGAATGTACAGAGCGTTAATGAAATACAAGCATCATACAAACTAATTGCAAAAGTTCGATCGGATATCAGAATTAACGCAAATATACAACCTGTGAATATTAACGGGGCTTGTTATACGTGGGTTGAATTTATTGAGAAGACAGAGTGGGGGGAGGGTGGGGGAGAGTCACGAGGAAATATTAAAGGATGACATTGCTCGGTGCAAAATACACATAACGAACCGCATATACGCCATCCCCAACGGTGAAACGATCCGGCCTTGTCTTCGATCCCTGTCGACCTTAGGGGCGACACAACATTAGTATGCAGATCAAGTTTTGTGTAACTGACCCATCCGCTTTGAGTGCCTCTTCCCTTCTTATATTCCCGCTTTGATGTCGCCGTGCACTCTAGTTTGGGTTTCAGTCGAATCCTTTTCGGGTTTGATAAAGGTACTAACGCACACACACACACACACACAGAAAGATATTCATTGGAGCCATTATTCGTAACGGTAGTGAATTGGATTCATTTCCTTGGACGTGGCCAGAAGACTTGATTGACGCGTCGACTTCTTTGGTCGCGCCATATGTTTGTCTAAGCACATGCATGGAGGTCATGCATTGTTGCGTTTGTTGACGTGAACCATCAGCGGTGACGTTCAAACGAATGCAAGTGGACAAAAGTGATGACGCCACTTTGAAATCGGTATCCGTCCATGTTCGAGGACGCGAACGACAATCGATAGGCAATGATGATAAAACAACTCTATATGTAAGAGCGACACATCTTCCCCGCTAAATTTAGCGAATGGCGTTTCTCAAATTAGATTAACGAAAGCTTGGTTTGGACGTGAAGCAACGATGAAATGTTGAATTGAAAATCGTCGGATTGATTCTGCTTTTACCTACTCAAACTTCCAGCTATGTACCATTAGGGTAAAGATTTAATTCAAAATTAATCCAATATTCAAGCATAATGAATTCTCCGTATTTAGCTCCTGATGAATCGCAAACTTAACTCCACTGATAAAACTTACATATATATATTTACATAATACACGTTCATTTTTAGAACAAACGAAAATAGGCTGTACACTGTGAGCAAACAAATGTATTTATATAACGAGGGAATATTATATTAATTCTATTCAGTGAGTTTAAAATATGTAGGAAACAAATAAGTGTACAAGCGAACCGTTACAAGTGGCAAAAGTCCACTTTCTTCATTTCGAGAAATATCTCGCAAAACAATAAATATAATGTTTTGCATTTAATAATATTTAAAAATACTGGGGGCCTGTATTACGTTTATTCTGCTTTTCCGAGATTCTGGACATATTGCATCGTGTCGACCCGGTTTTAGATCACGCAATAATACATACATATGTATATACATATGTACGTTTCTATTTCTATTATATATTCTTTATCAAATTATATTATATCACTTTATGTTTATCCAATTATATTATATCACATTATGTTTAATTATGCATTGTCTTATTTAGTCATATTTTAGTTTTTATTATTTTCTTTTTCATTTGTCTATATGTACTATGTAGATATATTATGTATTTTGTAAAAATCTATAATTGGGGCTCAGATGTTATTTTGTTGTATTTATTCTTTATTTTTATGAATTTCTACATCTGAGGCCTGTTGATTTTTCAATAAATAAATACGTACATAAACAGACAACGATTATGGATATTTTATTTATTTATTTTATTTATATATAATTTTAGCTATTAGCTAATTTACAAAAAAAAAATACATTTCAATAACTTATATCTAAAATTCTATATTTAACTTATATGTACTGTCCCTCACAGAGGTGTCTCTTTGCTCCTCGCAAGAATGCATCCATGGTCTTAGAAGACCTGATGCACTCAGCTGTCTTTCTTTTTCTTACTCTACCTACAACTGGATTATGGCTTTCTTTTAAATAAAGCAAATTTAAAAAAAATCATCCATCTCAAAGGATTTTCACTAGTTTTTCCGTGTTGATAATATCAACTTGATATTTATTTATTTTTACATAGATATGTATATACCAGGAAGGCTTGACAATGACAAACAATGCAGCATTTTATTATTACATAAATCATTGTATTTCCAGAAGCTGAAGAACAAGAAATGAAAATTGATTATAGAATTAATCCATTGAGACTTTTATGGACTTTAGATTTGTACATAATTTTTACAAATTGTACATACATAAATAAAGAAGAATTGTGACAACAGGAAAGATGATTTTTTGCCAATTTTGAGGAACCGTTTCAACAATGATCAGATAAAATTGGCAAACTCTGATTAGAAACGATCTATTTGGAGTCACAAATACCCCCAAATCTAACCAGCAGTATAGCGGATCGAACCCACTGATCACTTGGTGCTAAAAATACACGCTACTATTAAGCCACACTGCTGGTTATATATGTATATATATATATATATATATATATATATATATATATATATATATATATATATATATATATATATATATATATAGGTATATACATTGGTTTTTAGTGTCATCTTTGGATATATGTACATACACACACGCGCACTCTAACCGACTAGAACCGGTCGTTCCTTATGCCTCCGCCTATCTAACCTGTTATCACAGACAGGATAAGTAAAAGATGAACAAATTAATTGTTATAACATTGTTTTAAGCCATTCTTTACAAAGTAACGTTCGGCCCTCCAGATATAATTTTATACGAGTAGGTACTCGAGCAGACTTATTGACCAATTTAAACACAATTTTTTAAATCACCGCTTGCGTACTAATACTAATATAAACAGACATCAAACAAAGTAAGGGGAGTACAATCCTGGCGATATAATTCCATTGCTTTTGCACTGACTGCTGTGGCTACGCTTTCTTTTCAAGGCGATTCGTGTTCATGATGGGTATTCCCTTCTGTCAGTCGCAGCCACGAAGGAAGAAGACTTCCTGGAAGAACTTTCTTGGATTACAACCGTTTTTCGTCGATCTTTCGCAGCTCACCCCGTTATATTTTATCACCAGTGTAAAAAGTTTAATGGAAACTTTAGACGATTTTGTGCGATTCGCGCCATCATCCCCCCCTCTCCTCCCCCTCCCCACAGCAGCACCACCACCGCAGACCAAACTTGTACCATTTTTCAAGATCTGGAGGAAATCGATTATCAAACACAGGATATTAAAATGGATCTAGCTTTCTTTGACTACGGCGAAACCGAAATAACCAAGTCTACCGAGAAACCTTACCCTTACAAGCCGTAATTAAATTCCCAATATTGAGAAATAAATCATGCTAGACAATTTTATAAACATATCTATACAAAATATTATAGTGCATATGCATATATGTATAATCTTTTCTAATCTATAATTTGGAAAGAGACTTTGTATATATGTATCTATGTATCCTTGGTCGTCGTCCGTAGATCGATGACGTCATCGAACACGTGATTCGATTTTTTGGTTGGTTTTTTTCGATTCAATGGATTCACCCCCGCGGGGGCGCAAGGCGGGGCAAAGCTTCATGGGGCCCCGCCAGGGGCGCCACAAGGGGCGCAGCCCCGTGGGGCCCCGAAGGGGGCCCAGCCTCATGGGGCGCAGCCCCATGGGGCTCAAAAGGGGGCGCAGCTTTATGGGGCACAGCCTTATCGGCCGCAGCCTTATGGGGCGCAACCTTATGGGGCGCAGTCTTATGGGGCGCAGCCTTATGGGGCGCTGTCTTATGGGGCGCAGCCTTAGGGGCGCAGCCTTATGGGGCGCAGCCTTATGGGGCGCCGCCTGATGGAGCTTAGCCGCATGGGGCCCCGAAGGGGGCGCAGCCCCATGTGGCCCCAAAGGGGGCGCAGGGGGCGTAGCCCCATGGGGCCCCGAAGAGGGCGCAGGGGGGCGCAGCTTCATGGGGCGTAGCCTTATGGGGCGCTGTCTTATGAGGCGCCACCTTATGGGGCGCAGCCTTATGGGGCGCAGCCTTATGGGGCGCAGCCTTATGGGGCGCTGTCTTATGGGGCGCAGCCTTAGGGGCGCAGCCTTATGGGGCGCCGCCTGATGGAGCTTAGCCGCATGGGGCCCCGAAGGGGGCGCAGCCCCATGTGGCCCCAAAGGGGGCGCAGGGGGGCGCAGCTTCATGGGGCGTAGCCTTATGGGGCGCTGTCTTATGAGGGGCCACCTTATGGGGCGCCGCCTTATGGGGCGCCGCCTTATGGGGCGCAGCCTTATGGGGCGCTGTATTATGGGGTGCAGCCTTAGGGACACAGCCTCATGGGGCGCAGCCCCATGGGGTCCCGAAGGGGGCGCAGGGGGTGCAGCCTCATGGGGCGTAGCCTTATGGGGCGCAGTCTTATGGGGCGCCGCCTTATGAGGCGCCGCCTTATGGGGCGCCGAAGTGGGCGCAGCCTCATTGGGCCCTAAAGGGGGCGCAGCCTCATGGGGCGCAGCCCCATAGGGCCCCGAAGGGGGCACAGGGGGGCGCAGTTTCATGGGGCGAAGCCCCATGGGGCGCAGCCTTATGAGGCGAAGCCCTAAACGGCAACTGATCATGGGGGCGAAGCCCTAGACGGCATTTAATCATGGGGGCGCGGAGGGGCGAAGCCCTAAAAGGCAACTGATCATGGGGGCGAAGCCCTAGACGGCATTTAATCATGGGGGCGCGGAGGGGCGAAGCCCCAAAAGGCATTAGCTAAGGGGGGCGAAGCCCTAAACGGCAGTTAATAATGGGGGTGCGGGGGGCGAAGCCCTAAAAGGCATTAGCTAAGGGGGCGAAGCCCTAAACGGCAGTTAATCATGGGGGCGCGGAGGGGCGAAGCCCTAAAAGGCAACTGATCATGGGGGCGAAGCCCTAGACGGCAATTAACCATGGGGACGTGGAGGGGCGAAGCCCTTATCGGCAACTGATCATGGGGGCGATGCCCTAGACGGCATTTAATCATGGGGGTGCGGAGGGGCGAAGCCCCAAAAGGCATTAGCTAAGGGGGGCGAAGCCCTAAACGGCATTTAATAATGGGGGCGCGGGGGGGCGAAGCCCTAAAAGGCAACTGATCATGGGGGCGAAGCCCTAAACGGCAATTGCTCATGGGGGCGTGGAGGGGCGAAGCCCTATAAGGCAAAGGCTCAGGGGGCGCCGAGGGCGAAGCCCTAGAAGGCAAAAAAAAAATTTTGATTTTTTTTTAATTTTTTTTTTGATTTTTTTTTTTTTTTAAATTTTAAATTTTTTTTTAAATTTTTTTTAATTTTTTTTTTTTTAAATTAAATGTTAACTTTTAGCTTAGTCATGTTTAAGCGGTTTATATTATAAACACTGAGCGAAGCCGGGTAATACAGCTAGTATACTATATAGGTATATTTAATATTATATTTATGTACATCATTGAATATGCTGTAGAACGACGCTTTATTACAAAAGTTATTATAATCAAAATATAAAATCTTTGTGCAAATATTATTTATTTACAAATTTGCCAACTTTACAGATTAACTCCAAGTCGTCACTATGGCTACATAATCAAATATATATGCGAAATTATGTATCAAACCAGGTAAATGAACGTAGTGGATATAATTATGGCTAATCAAAATGAAAAAATATACCTATTTTATCTCGAGAAGGCGTGTTTTATATCACAATACGCACTTGTAAAACGGGCGTATTTTCTTCTTTTGAAAAATCTCCATAAATATACTCGATATATAAGTTACATATTTTTCGTTCATATTGAAAGCCAACTTTCACAAAATAAAAACAGTGTGCAAGACAATGATGACCAGTGATCGGCGGACAACTTACTTTTGCCCACAAAAATGGTTAATTGTTGTCAATTACTACTGTCCTAAAGAGCAGGAGAGTAAAAAAAAAAGGTTGAAAATAGTAATTGACAATAGCGAACTACTTTTTGTGGGCAACAGCAACTGTCTCTGATGATTACTAGTCACCGGAGCCTGAGGGGGCCGTGTATTGTTCAAAGGTTGTAAATGCATTGTTTGCAAGGGTTTGCCGAACAATGGATAGCACTGTGACTATCCTACCTCTAATGATTTTATTATTTTTTTTTATTTATTGAAAAATCAACAGACAGGATGTACATAGATATGTATAAAAAAACAAATAGTAAATAAATAAAATATGTAACATCCGAGTCCAATAACAGATTTTTACAAAAATGAAAAAGATAAATATAAGGAAATCAAATTAAAAAGTAAAGAATAAAGGCATGACAAAATATGTATAACATTGCATAATTAAGCTATAGTATTAAAATATTGGGAAAAGGTTATAAAATAGAATATAAGAAGAAATTGAAATTTACAAATATAAAACAAATGAAAAAGGTAAATACAAAATAAGCAAATGAAAAGGAAAATAATGAAAGCTATAATATGATTAAATATCACATTACATAACTAAACTTAAGTATAAAAATATTGGAAATATTGGAAAAATAGAATAGGAGAAGAAATGAATCAATCGGTCAAGATTCTCTTGATGTTAGACCTGAATTGATGTAGGGAAATACCAAATAGATTCTCATTCAGCTCTCCGTTAAACATACGATAAACGCGCTGCAGATAAGAATATTTTTGGGAATTAGTAATGATGACAAATACCTTTGTAAAACCGCAACTCTAGCAGTAATTTTCAATTATGGAATACATCCTAAGGTGTACATATGTAGTTCTACTTTTAAATATAGCGGGCGAATCCACTTCGGTAATTTTTTTTAACAAGAAATAATTCCGTACTGTTAAAAAAGAGTAAAATTATGCGTATCGTTTTGACCTATAACCGCCCAACTACATAAGTATCATTGACCGATAAGCGGTTAAATTAAAAAAAAAAAAGAAGAAAAAAAGAGAAAATAACTTGCCACAAAAAAGACGAATTGCGTACCATTTGAATCTCGCGTGACTCACATATCCTCAGGAACGTATATCAAATATCATTCAATTTATTCCGCAGGGGCAAAATGTAGACTAAATATGATTTTCCTCGAGCTGACGTTTACGAAACCTACCGACGGGAAATTGTAGCAGGAAATGTACCAAAATATCCTTAATGGAGGCTTTATCGAACGAACACCGGGAGATTCTTAAAATTGCCAAAAGAAAATGGAAAACGGCTCAAGGTATTAGTAGATTTTAACGCTTCAATATACATACATACATATTCTCTCATATTCGTATCGAAAAAACGCACACATGCGCTTTCACTGAAAAATTCACAAATCGATAACGAGGAATATATTTTTATATACAATTTTTTTTTCATAGATTATACAACTCACAAAAATTTCCATTTTATTATATACATACATACGTATAATATATACATGTAGTATTATTCGTGCAATCGTTTCCCTTGCATGTGACCGTTGAAAACCACGAAAATTAGCCGAGTTTTACAGCTTATGCGTGAGTGCTGAATTTATATAACGTGACAAAAGTCGTGTAGTAAATAGTGAGAATAATGTGAAAAAATAAGCTATTTTTTTATACAAACGAGCCTAAAAAGCGAACGATATAGAAATTTCATTTTATATGTGACATAACTGCTTTCATATTTTAAAAATTATTCATTCATAAAAAAACATTATTTTTAATAAGCCTTAAATCAATTTACACGAACAAATATGAAAGCTTCAGATAAATAGCAACAATTACCTGCCGCATAAATAAGCCAATTACTTCAAATTGAAATTAATTTTCATTGTACCTTTGCCTCGCTCGTGAAAACGATTCTCCGAAAACGATTGCGTTAATAAATTGAAAATTCATAAATATAAATACAAAAATATATAATCTTTTTTCCAAAATATATATATTGTATACTAGTGGTTTTACCCGGCTTCGCTCGGTATTTGTAATATAAACCACTTAAACATGACTAATCGTAAACATTTTATTACATTTATTTTAATAAATTTATTTGAATACTCATTTATTTTTTTTACTAAATTGACTGTCACGAAAAAACAAACATACAAGTCTCTTTCGAAATTATATGTATACCAGAATCTGGCAGCCCCCCGCGCCTTCGCCATCGGCGCCGTATATATATACATATCGCCCGTATATACATATCACCCCCAGAGCCTTCGCCCCCGGGGACTTCAAATCCTTTGAATTGAAAAAAAAATCGAATGTGTTGCGAACCAACGAGCGAAGGTTACATATATACAAAGTCTCTTTCAAAATTATATATTAGATGGACACCATAATTCAAATAAAAAATAGATATACATAACAATGTAAAGAAATCGCAACCGATAATAAATTTGTCAGCATTTTCATAACCTACCAAATCACCTATTAATTCATCATTTTCTAAACTATAATGACTTCCTAAAAACGGAATAACTCGCGGGTATAACTATCGGATTTTATCCAAAGCAATGACCGATTACGACGTATAATCATAATATTACGAGCACGCGAACCACCGAGACGATGACTGGTCATAAGTGTATGTAGTTCTACGCATACATATTGAAATTTATCATAACGAAAGTTTTTAAAACACGGTTAAAATTCCCCGTGTTTTACCTTGAACGAATTTTATTTTAATGTAATTATACTTTTTGTGCTTAAAAATTATCAGAAAACCAAGAATGAAATCTAAAGTATCCAAATTTAACGCCAACTAATAATATTTAATCCATTAGTAGAAATAAATTTGATACTTTTTACATAACAATTTATGATATTAAGCGTTACAAACGGGAAAAATTTTTTTGAATGAATGCGATTTTTTTTTCCCACATTCCCGATTTTTTTTTCCGATTTTTTTTTCCCACATTCCCGATTTTTTTAGTGAAATAAATAAATGTTAAGATATTATTCCCGCATATGAATGAAAAATTAACCATTAATAAGACCTTAGATTAATTAATAGATTTAACTAGGCAGCAAACCATAGAAATATGTAGATAACATATAGAATTTTCTGGTATACTTTAGTGACCGGCGCATAATCTAAAAGCTTAACATAAACATAAAATAGTCAAAAATTATATTAGATCTTCAATGACTCCGAACTTACTGATTAAATTGAGTATACCGATGTATAAACTTTTTGAAACAAAGAAAACAACTCTTACATTTAACACAAGTAACGAAAATTGAATTTATTTTGAATATAAAAAAGGTAAAACACAACTCTAACTATATATTGAATATATATAAATTATTTCATTTAATATATAATGGTCAATTAATTTAAATCACTTGAAAATACGTAATAGCACAATAGAATGTTAAGTTGACAACTAACTACCGTATACTAAGTACGTAAGTATACTCACTGATTTATTAGACAAAAAGCATTTAACGTTACCATTTAAATACATACAGAGTCGTCCACGAAGAAGAATATTCTAGGTTTTTTCAACCACAGCAAAAGTACCGCAAGGAAGCGCAATATGACCTATCATGTACTTGATTTATACTGCCGACATCCCAACAAGAAAATAAAAAATTCATTAGAACATGTTCCGATGACACGGTGATTATGTCAACGAGCTAATCGCAAACAGAAACAGTTGAACAATTGCAGCGTGCCCTCGACGAAATCAACCAATGGACCAAAGATTGGAAGATAAAACTGAACGCGGTGTAAGTCACATTTACAACGCGACGAAATATCAACCCTCAGACTTTCATTAACGGGGTGGGTACAAATTCCGAAAAAACTAATTCACCCAAATATTTAGGATTGCACCTCGACTCGAGGTTTACATACGGGCATTATATCAAGGAAAAAATAGAGCATATTCGAATGAGGCAGAGTGAGCTACTAGCTGTACTGGCTAACAGAACGACACTCTGAATTAGAACTGCACTGCAAAATATTAATATACCAGAGAATTATGAAGCCAATATGAACGTATGGCATAAAACTGTAGGGGTGCAGTAAGCCATCCAATATCGAATATGTTCAAAGATGTCAAAACCAATTTCTGAGGATCATCACCAATGCATATCACTTTGTTACAAATGCAAAGATCCAAAAATATCTGAAAATGCAGACAATAAAAGAGGTGATCCGGGAATTTTCCAGGAAGCACAAGGTGAATTGGTAGTTTAAATGTGAGAGATTCGGAAGACCAATTCATAATCTTGAGAGGCGGGAGGGGGGGGGGGGTTGGTTCTGCAGTGCCCATATAAGACCGGAAGAACAGGGATATTATTGGTGATGATTGCTCGGAGATTGATAAGATGGCACCAGAGAAGAAGAAAAAATAAATACATATGTACATATGTATACAATAAACCAATGCAAAATATCACTACGGTAACCAATTATTCCAGCATTGATTCATACACACAAACATACAATGTACATATTTAACACAACTAATTGTTTAGAACGTTTTACTTTCAATTGTATCCAATTTTTCTTTTAATATAGCGCGAACGTTAACCGTAAAAGGCGGACTAAGAACACAACAAAAGATGCAAGGCAAACGAGGTAAAAGAGAATTTTGAAAAATCCTTATAAACCCACACGCGCGCACACACACATACACATATTATTATTCTCATTTTCGTAGTTTATTGTTTGCTCAGTCTGAAAGGCACAACAGAATCTCATTTATCCTGTACCGTAGCGTGTATATAAAATAAATGAATAAAATCCCTTCGCATAATAATACCTAAATGTACAAAGCAATAAAAGAAAGGAGTATAAAACGAGCTTTGACCGCAGGAAAAACCAAAGAAGCCTTAAATTGTAAGTGTCCAGTGTAAAGAGATACGCACTCGCACAACAGATACGCGATTTATATACATACATACATACACACATATATGTACATTCGCTTGCACGAAATGGATTAAACTAGAGTTCTATGTAAGCCTACAAAATGAGAGGGTTTACATGCGAAAATCGTGTAATCCACTCTAAAAATAAATAAATACAACCATCTAAAATACTTTAAAAAAAATAATTGCTTTTTAACATATATTGAAACTGGGTCTACGTGACGAGACAGAATGTTAAATTACAGAAAACACAAATATCGGAAGGCAAAGATTGAAAATCGAAAGATCTTAAGTCGAAAGATCAAAAAAAAAAAGGGTGCATGGTAAACGGTACATACTAACTTAATTTGCGCGAGCAGGGTACAACAGGAACAAGAGGAACAGGCTTTTCCTCCCGTATTCTGCGCGCGCACATTAATACGGGAGGAAAAGCCTGTTCCTCTTGTTCTTGTTGTATCCTGCTCGCGCAAATTAAGTGAGTATGTACCGTTTACTATGCACCCTTTTTTTTATCTTTCGACTTAAGATCTTTCGATTTTCGATCTTTGCCTTCCGATATTTGCGTTTTCTGTAATTTAGCATTCTAGCTCGTCACGGAGACCGATTGAAACTACATATAATAAATATACGTAATGTAATCGATACATAAATTACAAATTTTCCAAATTCCTATCGCTGTTTAAGCGCTTTTGAAATTTTAGTAGAAAATATTCAATGACATATAAAATTAATAAAACAAAACATTCATACGTAATATTTATTGTTCTGTAATTTTGTCTTAAAAAAAAACTACATAAATATTGATGTGTCAAGATATTCAATATTTGTAGTAAACTCGCGGAACATCATTAAAGAACCAATGGTTTGGCTGTAATAAAATAACACAAAGAACCGTACAATTTAATTACTAAAAATGAAGTGTATATATAAAGGCTGCACTATTTTTTCAATATATGCCATTTATACGGTTAAATAAGTATTTTGCCGCGTAATTACGCATGGAACGACTAACGGCTAATTAAAATCAAATGTTTAAACAGTGGCAAAAGAGAAATAATTAATAATATGCTTTCGTTACGAGCAGAAAATCTAGTTAATATTAAAAACGAAACAATTATAATTAAGACCCACCTGTTAAATCATAACAATAGAGCGCTGATGGAAAAATTTTACGTTTAAAAATCCAAACACACACACACACACTGCAAAATATGTATAAAATAGACGGTTTGTTCGCATTAAATCGACGCTCCCTGCAAATTCCATCACATTTCCAAACTGCGTAATCAAATACCGCACAAAACCCATCACCGAGGAATGAGATCCCATAAGATCGTAAATTTAACCCCAAGAAACTCGATCACACACACTATAATTCAAACCGGGTATTAAACGAATTAATATATAAATCACAAGTAATTCCGTGAAAAAGCAAAAATGTGTACAAAAAAAAAAACAACACGCATTTAAATTAAACCGCATACGGAAAAAGGCCAACAGGATGCTCACGTACGGGAAGTTTATTTATTTTAACAGATTACCCCTTACACAAACAAATATGTTTTCCATTTATTTGAATTAAGTTAGGCCGTTGTTTTCAAAACGAAGGTCAATTAGATACAAAGGGAAGGATGGTAAAAGGGCAAGGGAAAAATAGCACTCGCTCACATATGTACATATGTACGTACTAAAAATTTGCAAAACAAATACAAACGAATAAAAGCAAATTGATTAAGCAATCCATTGAATTAAATAATGCCTAAAATAATATATTTCAAAATATAAAATATATTAGATATATGTATATACAACCTATTTTCGAACTACAATACATATGTACATATATGTATAGTTACGCCACTGCACATATTCAATATAAAACTACTGTTCAATAAAAAGTCCCATAAAATTAAGCGTAACTAATATACACTGTTTTATTGTGCGGATAATTCCATCATAACAGTCATATTTTACCAATAAAACAGTAGTGTTAGATATTTACGATCTTCACATAAGAAAGTACATAATATCACGTTACGCATCATAGCATTATATGTAATATAATATAAGAAATGTTAATAGCTACAGGTCATAAGGTTCAAATCCCGACTAAAAAAATTGAAAATTTTATCCAATTACATCTATGAATGTTATAGTGGAAGTGTATTTTCAGTTTTATAATATTTCAACCGGCGTTTTAGGTCATTCATATTCAAATACAATTCAACTAGTAAATTATATCTCTACAAGCGCAAATATACTTTCAACAATGCGCGCCAGTTGTAATATAACGGTTGAATTTTGACAGCTCTGATGTTTTTACGAATGCTTTATAATTCAATAATGCATTAATATTTGCTAGATATTACGTATATAGGTAATCAGTACCGTATTACAAAGTCTAATAATGTATTTAAAACAAAAATGTGACTTTCCAACTCAATTCACTAGTCGAGTGACGTTTTCACGAAAACCTAAGTACTCCGTCTAATCTGGTACCAACTTGTAATTGAACTATATTTTCAGTTGTAATATATTTCAGTTGGAATTCAGTTCGCCATATGAATCAACTTACATGAATTAGACGGAATATATTACAACTGAATATACTCTTTAACTATAACGGAAATTGGTACCAGGTTAGGTGGAATATAATCCAACTACATATGTAGTCAAAATATATTACAACTGGAAGATACACATCAACTGTAACATCAATACCATTGCAAACAAGATTTTCAATAATAAAAAAATGATATCGACCTTCAAAAGTTTGTGATTTACGGTGATTTTCTGCGCGGGCAAACTAAAACACACTAAATCAGGAAGACGATTCATAGCATTGCAGTTGACGCGAAATGGAATCCTCATATCCTGGACATGGGAGAATGTATGTACATATATAATCGAATGCAGTCAACACTCGGTTTATATTCCATCAAGTCGTAGGAATTTAAATGAGCTTACACACCATTAACCCCACACTCCTGACCCCATGAATGGCCACTTTATTATTAATTTCTCTCACCTTATGACGGCTGACGGATGAAGGAGAAACACAGCAGCCTCCTGAAACAAACATGAAACATATTTTAAAATAAAGTTAAAATGAAAAAAGGACAACGAAACGACAAATCAAGTAACAATAATATGTACGTGGAAAAAAACTTAAGGATTAAATGTCAACACACAACCAGATGTCACCGCTCAGAGAACAGCTGTCCAAAAAAAAGGCCAAACACACACGACAATGGTAATTCTCAATGACTTGAATTTCAAACACGTTTTTTTATATTTTTAATTATTATTTTCGTCATTCCTAAAATAGTCATACGTTTAATGCAGGGCTCTGGAACTGTTAAAAATATGACTCCAATTTTAAAAATTAAATACCATCGGGTTCATTTTAGAATATTTTTCGAGTACGATTGCAGGTTGCCGAATAGGTAATACATATGTACATATAATATAATGAGATGATGTAAATCATTAGCATTTAATTCAACGTTTTTTCTTTTAATATTTTACATCTTTTATTTATAATTTATATATGAAACTAATAAAATATGCAGATTTTTCAAATATCAGGCCTCACCCCAATTTGTCATGTCATGAGAAAAAGAATAATGGAAGCAGCCAGCGAGAGGTACCGGGTTCGATCCCGTGGGTTAGTCTCGATTGAAAAGAATTTATTCCCGAGTATTCTTGTCAGACTTGGATATTTTTGACTATTGGTCGATCGTTTCTTATCAGAGTTTGCCAATTCATCTGATTTAATTGTTGAAACTCATCAAATTGATGAAAACCATCCATGTCACCACTATTTGAATATGATTTCAATATTTCCAATAAATGAAATGTATATACGTACAAGTTTAATACCTTAGATGCTGCTCAGGGGCCACCCGATAACGGCATCATTGGAAAATATAAAATTGGGTCCATCGGTTAAGACGCCTTTCCGATATACATATTATAGTTACCGAATCGACTGCAGAAAACGTGGAAAATTTTCCAATTTAAGCGTAAGATTGAAAATTTGGTCATAAGACGTGCACGGCGACGTAAAACGTGTACGAAGATACAGTTTTGTATCTTCGTGCGCGCCTTGTGTCTCCATACGCGCCTTGAGTTTCCGTGCGAGTGTTGTGTTCTAATTTAGACGCAGTTTTATGCCTCAAAATAATGCACTATTCTAACAACAAAAAAACCTGAATGAAAATTCAAACAAGCTTTTACACGAAACGCTTAAAAATTCATTCTAAATATATGCATAAGATAATAAAGCGCCCACTCAAAGATCCAATTCTTCTGACGAGGTAAATACAAAATAATTGCCGACCCCGAATACCATATAAGAGAAAAGCCAATTTTAAAAGATCTGATCCGATGGGATAAGATCAAGTTCGCTCAAAAAAAAGAAATACTTACACACACACACACACTGCTGTTTGTATACGATCTTCAAAAAAAAAAAGGATCGCGTGATAATAATCCTATCTCTCTGTTTAACCAACAAAATAAAGTCTCATACAGAATTAACGCAAGTTGGAAGTGCTTCTCAGTAACTTTCTTCGGAGTTAATTGCAAGTGGGTGTGACTGACTACGTAACTTGATCATGTTACACTTGACAGGAAAGGGCTAATTACCTATTGGATATATTTAATGTAATGTAACAACTATGTACTACTGTGTACTAACTAATCCTTGAAAATTAAAACACCAACTTATCTGAGTGCCATACATACATAATTCATTAAACAATATTTTTAAATTAAACATAAAAAATACCATTAAAAGTGCGGACAAATAATTAATAAGAACTGCCGGAATCAGCCGAAAATAGATAAACAAGTTATATGTATGTATATGAGAAGTATTTTATGTAAAGTAAATCAAACGGCAGACAACAAAGCCACGAAAAGCCGCCTTCGATATTTATTGAAATGAACTCATATATACATACATACATACACAAACAGGTACAAAGATGTCTGCCAAAGCTGGCACATTTTGAGAAACAATCACTGTCGTCTTGATAGATAGAAGAGCTTTTAATACATTATCGTGATTGAAAACGACTTTTGACATACATAAATAACGACTTATATTATATTCATATTGCACATACATACATATATTAAAAGCATACGTGGAAGCTTTTTGGCAATTTACTTTTGTCCCACGTAATTCTGTTATGCGTAGGCATACTATGTAGAGTGGTTGATGGTTGCGTCGAATTATAATTTTTCCATGTATCATTTCATTCGCCTTAGATAAATATACATAAAAATAAAATATGTGTTTACAATCTTTTTAGGTTTTGTGGTGGAAATCTCGGATGCTTTCCACGCTTTCCCTCCCACGTGTTGTACACACATACATACATATATTTGTACATACATCCATATAATATATATGTACATACATATATACGCATACTTTCAACGTACAGAGCAATAGACGATAAAGTCTCATTGTAACGGACCCTCAGGTGAAACCCCCCACGAGATTCTAATTATCGTGCCCTGAAATGATCATTTAATGAAACTTTACGATCGGAAAACCTCGAACGCAAAAAACTACCATTGGGAATTAGAAAAAAATTATCAGGACTGAAGTGGATTCACTCGTTGTGATTAAATGTACAGAACTGCGTATGTACGTACGTACGGCTTGATCTAAAACTTTGAATGGAAATGAAAATATCAAAGTTATTTTATTCAGAGATTTGTTTGTATCATCGTTTTCTTATACATACAATTCCTCTGAGAACAATAATTTCATATATCACGGCCTTCCCAACATCTCACTCTAGTTCAACGAAGCAAAGGAACAGCAGTGTAACGTTTCGTAACACGTTTAGTCACATAAATCCAATTCACTCTAGCGTGGGTAATGAAGCTTAACTTAAATGACTTTCTTTTTTATTACCTAGAAACTAAGTGCGTGAGAGACATGATCATTTGATGGTTGTACCTACTGCCCGCACAGGCCTTTATCGGATGGCTCATATGCCAAAAGCGAACGGACTTTTTAATGAAATCATTGCTCCCGTGCCTGAATATAATATTATACACCTCTGTGAGCGTATATTATCAAATTCGGGATTGAAAATTTGTATTTAAATGAAATTATCAACAAATAATTCGACATTTGAAGAACTAATGATGACTGTTGATGAAAGACATTCCCAATTTTTCCTTTTTATATTTAACTATTATTATATGGTCTGTATTGTAAATATGTAGGTTTTTGAGCTCATTTTCTAGTATTCTGTACATTAAAATTAAAATAATATAATACTACATATAATTACCAATAAATAGTTAAGTAATAATAAAAAGCATCTAAAAATCAAAATCAAAAAAATGTTGTATGACTACTTCTAATATTATTTGAACTTTTTTTGCTATTGTTTTGTATTTATAAATATGTATTTTACATATATCTGTACAATTAACATATGTTTTTGTTTCTTCTCTGTTATATTTTCGACCATTGTGGCGTATTAGGAATTCCTGAAATCCCACAATGGTCTACAAATTAAAAAAAATACCGTATCCTTGTGTTTAAAATTAGAATTTAAATACGCCCGAAATTGGGATTTTATGCAGAAGTATTTCTTCTTTGTCACCCTTGTCTTGTATATCTGCTCTATCAACAGCATTTCAATTAACAATAGTTTCGCAGAATATCTAGCATCTTACTTTAGCTGGTGCAGAGGAGTGGAGGGGGGTGCAACGTTTTGTAACATGTTCATAAATTAAATTCACTTTACTGTATATAAAGAAGTTAAAACTTCAATTAAAGTGGATTCTCCCGCGGTATTCAAACGTATTTCTTGTACAAAGATTCATTTATTTCATCGTTGTAACCACTTTTTTGAACATTTTCATTGTGAACATCATTGCAATTAGTACGAGTTTCATTTCAGGAACTTAAAATTGCATACACTTTCCGCACAACTTCAAGGCAATACTACAGACCGACATTAAATCGCCAAGTTAATTAATTATTATTGCTTCGAGCTTTATCCCAGCTGCATTCTGCATTCAAGATTTAATAGAACAGGCGTGGTTTTATTTATATTTGTACATGAAAAGAACAGCTCCAACGAAACGTGTCGAACGATAATAAATTGAAAACTTACAGGAGGATGTAAAAAAGTAGACGCAAAGTACCTGTGGTACATTAATACATACATACGTAGTTATAACATTAAAAAGTTGAATTATTTACACGCGAGAGCGTAAGAGAAACCCAAACGAAAAGACATTATACGGCTTCCGGTTTCAAATTGCGTGAGAAGAAAACTCTTACACCCGAATAAATAAACGAAAATTCTCAAATTGCGCACGAAAGTAATACCAACACAAAAGTTACGTAGGTTTAGTCTCGATCGCAAAATAAACAGTGCTTCATATATAAATTGTATGTTATAAAAAAAAACCACACATTACTCGTTTCTTACTGGTCAAATTTCTGAGGCAACACAGCAGAAGGTTAGAAGTTTATTCGGATTCGTGCTCAAGTACAAGCAGTCCCTACAAGTGTCATTCAAAGCAAAAAAGAAAGTGGGGGAGAGGTCTATCGACGAGATAGACCAACCGAACAAAATTGCAAAAAAGCACTTCACTTTCGATAGTCCATATAAGCAAAACCTCGTCGACGAAACACCGAAGAGGTCTTCGTAAAATTTTATGGCATTCAGGGTGAGTAGGTGAACGGGGTAGGAGCGAAAACAAATTTCCTAAAAATTCAATTTACGTACATACTATATAATAAATACAGTGTTTCAATACAATAAACCCAATTAAATATATTGATTACAAACAATCTTATAGATACATATGTATGTATGTATATCGCATCCTAATAACCCAATGAATTGTATTATGTCTGCAAGACATAATTAATCATGGCATCATTTTAATGATTGTACCAAATCAAAGAGACTGAATATCAAAAATCATAAATCTTCATAATTATACTTCAATTAACTATCTTTCGATTTAAAGTCCTTTTATTTAGCAATAGTGTTTTGCCTGTTAATATTTCAAAGTGTTTTAAACTAGTTGGTTTGAAATTAATGTTCAAAATATAAAGTAACTATGTAGGAACTAACTATAAATGTTACTTGTAATCCTCACGATTAGCCAACTGTCATCACGCCGATGTGATTTCATTAATGATTTTAACGATTTCATTAATGATTTAATTATCTTAGCATCATGTCGGAGACATTTGCGTACTATAATGAGACCTCTAACTCTCGTATATCGGAAAATATCACAGTGTTGAAGTGGGAGAAATATGAAACAACAAACAGTTAGTTAATCATACTTCAAATAGTGGTGACATATGTAGTACATAGGTAGGAAGGATTTATAGCCAATTTTTAAACGGGAACCGTTTCAACAATGAAATCAAAGAAAATTGGCACAATCTGAAACGATCGACCTAAAGTCACAATATCCAAGTCTGACCAGCAGCACTACAGATGTACTCTTTTCCAATCGAGGTCAGCTCATGGGATCGAACCCGGCGCAGAAGCTTAACGACCGATATATGCTGCTGGTATAATACAAAAACTGCATCAATAACTCATTGTAGCCAAATCACCATTATGCTCTAAGGACCCGATATGTATATACATATGTTTAACACTTGCCTTACTGTGCTAAAAAAAATCCGTAAGCCACTGTGTTTTTATTATCCGTAAGCCACTGTGCCACTGGATTTTAAGCTCCCAGTTAAAAATCTGTGTTTTAAGTTAAAATAATGCAAAATATGCGTGGTTAATTATTGTAAAGAGCTATAATAATCATTTTATCGTGTATAAAACGTCAAATAATATCAAATAAGTGCAAGAAATTAAAAAAATAAAGGCACATCTCACACAGAGCCGTCATTCCAAGGCGGATATCATTCTCACACTGATCGTTGAGCGTCGCGCGTACTGAATTATACCACTCTCGCTCGCATCTGTGAGGCACGTGTACAAGGGGCTTCCCGCGAACATAATTATTTCTGTTGGTATTGATCAATGTTTTTATTTCGTAATGGCATAATCCAAATCATAGAGGTTTTGATGAGAAATAAATAAAATATGAGGACATTGTCTTTCTGTACGTGTGCAGAAATAAAATAAAATGTAAGTCCTGGTCACTCGCTATCCATCACAGTGCGGCAAGTCTTGAGCATAAATTCAATGCTCGAAGGCATCGCTCAATTTATCGACGAAACGAATAAAATAGAAACATAAAATCAAGACAACAATATCTCATTCGAATAAATTAAGACTTCGTCGGCAACCTTTCGCATTCCGCGAACAAATCTCGAAATTCCAGCCTTAATTAATACATATATATATAACCTCTCGATTGCGGAACGGAAACTAATTCGCCCATACGCTACCGTACATAAATCACAATATTTATTTTATCGCAAGTATCTACATTGTATTTTATTACTGCGTTTTAACAGAAAACCTTTAAACTGTGGGTCACACCATCCCTGGGGTGTCGTACAGAAAACAGGTCGCAAACTTTAGTCGCTATTAACCCGACGAAAAATAAAAACACATACACCAAATATCAACAGGATCTATTCCCGAGACTGTTATAAAACGAGAAAAGAGCCACAGTAATAAAAATGTCAATTTGTAAAACGACGATTACTTTCGATTCGCAAATCACTCCACGCCGGATTTCAATTACAAAAAAGCATACATGTAGGTATGTATGTATGTGTGTGTGTGTGTGTGTGTGTGTACGTACGAGTCCAGATGTTCGATATAAATATTATACGAAAATAGCGTAGAAAGTTTGATACGATGGTAACGTCACTGGTTCCTTATTAGATATTTAGTAAAGTCTTGCCGATACAACTATGTCGATGGTGGGTGTGAAGAGTGGACGTGTACGTGGGTAGTTATTCAGATACCGAGTTGCGTCATTACCATCAGGTTTCTCTGGTTTTCTCAATGAAATTCTCCGTTTAATATTTTTTTATATCAACACGTATATCTTACAAATAATTGGTAAATACATATTTTATTTATTTAAATTTTGGGCCATTGTAGCATTACAGGAATTCCCTGTGCGCCACAATGGTTAAAATATAACAGAAAAGAAAAGAAACAAAATAATTACTATAGAATGCCCTCCTGAGTGCGTCAGGGATTCTAATACCGTGGATGCATACTTTAAAGGTGCGACGAGACACCTCTGTGAAGGACAGTGCATATAAGATTAGTATATCTATAAAATTGAATGTCTGTTTATCTGTTTGTCAGTTTGTCTGTCTGTCTCTTATAGGCTCCTAAACCACTCAAACCGAATTCGGGTGTAGTTGCACGTGCAGAATGCATATGTTTGGGGGGTCGCATATCATATCCATATGCAACCGACAAGTTTTTCCATAATTTCTTCAAATATGGGAATCACCGTTATCGATCACCGTCATACAAGGATAAAATATCACCGAAAACCCTTCAGGGGGTAATTTTTGAGACTGTGTACCACGTATGTACATATGTATGTGGGCTATGGGTGCTGCGTTTTAAAGCATCTAAAAAAACACGTACCACTCAGTGTGTTTTCGCTCTAACTGTGTACATATCCAAACACATCACACAATGTAATTAGAAAAGGCAAGCATTTGGTTATTGAATCAACAAATTCGGACTAGCCGAATTTTCGAGGGGGGGGGGGGGTAGTGGCGATTTATATTTTAACCGTCACAACAAGTTAAATAAAATGGCAAACTATAACAGAAGACGGTTGATCTGATTTAAACGCCATCCAGATCCTGCCAGCAACGAGACGTATTCAGAATCATCGAAAACTAGTGTTTGTCCAGAAAAATTTATACTTTTACAGCATAACAGGTAACCAGTGAGTTTTAGTATGGAAACCCTTTCAAAATTGTTTTTAAATGTCATCATAGATAAACTTTAAGTCCCCAGCATTATATTGTTAAATTATTGATATAAGTTTTTTTTTGAGAAAGAATAAATTAAAGTTAAAAAAGCATGTTCTTGAATTTCAATGGAGGGGATATGAATCTTGATTTTTCTACTTGTTCGTTTATTATTCCCGGAAGAACTTACGTATTACTATACAGCCTTGATGATCGTAAATAAATTGGGGCCCATGAAAATTCCATCGAGCGTCACTTTCATAAAGATGAGCAATGAAAATATCGAGAAAAAAATATATATACATATATATACCTGTATATATTTACTTAGAGAATAATTATAAAACGAAATCAAAAAACATCTGAATTCTAGAAACTACTGAATTTTAAAACGGCTAAGCTGATTTTAATTACGTCTTCTCCGGCATATTGAAAATTCCTAAACGATTGTAAGCTATTGGATATAATACTACGGTACATCAGACGGACGAGCATTGAGCAAATAAGACTTGAGTCAGAGATAAACCTCAAAAAATTGCTTACACAATGTGTTGATTGAAGCCGGCGAGCGGATGGGTACGTTTATTGTACGCGCTCAGGTAGATTATGCTTGAACCATTTCTTGAGAACAATGCGAATCATCAAGAGCGATTTGGCTCACAAGTTGCAGAACGATAACGTTTTGTCGTTCGCGAAACAAAGGTTTGATCGAGTGCTATTTTTTTTTTTTGTTCGAGATGAACCGAAGAACAAATGCTTCCACCCACGTAATACAAATACACATTATATGTAGGCACATTTGTATGTACATATGTATAATAAACTATTAAAAAAAAATTCAAAACGTTTTTCTTTTTTTTTTTTTGAAAAATGGGCGCAATTATAGCTTCAACAATAGACTATAAATTTTTTTTTTTTCAAAAATGTTTAGAATAATACGTCACGCATATGTACATACATACATATATAAAGGCATACATATGTACATATAGCCAGCAGTATTTATTTATTTATTTATTGAATAATCAACAGGCCTAAGATATAGAAATTAATAAAAATAAAGAACAAATATTTAAAAATAACATATTAGCCCATTTTTAGATTTTTAAAAATTACATAATATATCTAGTACATACATATAAACAAATGAAAAAGAAAATTATACAAACTAAAATATGACTAAATAGAACAATGCATAATTAAACATAAAGTGATAGATACAGTATGGCTCGGTGGTTGCATTTATGTTTAGCACCGAGAGGTTACCGGGGTCGATCCCGTGCTAATATTTAATACTGCTTGTCAGACCTGGGTATTTGTGACCCCGAGTCGAATGTTTCTTCTCAATTGCTGCAATGTTTGTAATTCATTATCTAGGTAAGCGCATTGGGGTTTACCTGTTAGGCTTTCCTGGTATGTATATATTTATGTAAAATAAAATGTATAACATACATGAAGATCAAAACGTTAGGCCGTACTACGGATGCTTAAGCGGTCGTATATGAAAATAAACATCAGATTAGATGAATTGGCTTGAAATGGCGCGTGCCAGTAGACGTGATTGACATTACAATAGAATGCAAAAAGATGTACTGGAGCATAATATGTGATGAATGGTCGATATAAATAGAAGACAAGGTGCGTTGTACCAATCGTCTATACGAAAATAGCGATACGTAGTTCCAGAGCTGCATTTTGGAGTACGTAGTATGTATACATACATAAGTAATCAAATAATGAGGCGTGTTCCGAAACAGACCACATTGAAATACCGAACGAGCGGGAAAACTTTAGTCCTTCGTGTGCATCCAAAGTATCTCTATTTAACTACGTGCTAGATACGATTCGACAGTTTCCGATAGCTATCGGATATATTTGCGCAAGACCCACACCTGTATAACTTTTCGCATTATCCTTAAAATTACGCGTTCAAATTTTTCAGAAACGTTTTGTTACATTCATAACGCCATATTGTCGTATATTTATAGCATATACCGGATTTTCAAACGGAGTGCACTTTCAATGAAATATTAATACAATAGAACTTTCTATGCAGAATTCACAAAGATGAATTCATACATACATACATACTGTGATTACGTTGTTTGTTGGCATTTATATACATATATATGTACGTACCAGTGGGGTGCCGTCATTGGACAATAGGGACTAAGCTAGTCCCCCAAAGTGTAAAAATGTCAACAATTCAAATCGTTATATATTATATATTGATACCGTTCGCACGTGAGTATTAGGAGTGGTAGTAGATTATTATGGTATGGTTCGCCACGTCGTTCGCTTACACGGACTCAACATCTCAATTATGTTCCCTTCGCGGTACTGGCGAATTTTTATGTACATATGTACTTACATATATATGCATTCCGTCGAAGATAAATCATTTTTTAATTTACACGTCTCTTCAAGCATTAATGGAATTTTCATTAAGAATGTTCTTATTTGTCAAACATCATTCTGAACTATATTTTTTTATTGAAATAACAAATATTTACACAACTTTTTGAGTACAAACAAGGCAAGGGACTCGGCTCACGAAAAGATTCCTTCAGAAAAAACCAGTGCGCAGCGCGCGGAAACTAGTAACGAGGATTTGGAATGTTGCATTATCGATCGATTGTTCGCCAAATTATTCATAAGATTATGTTTTGAAGATAAACAGATGTCATTAAGAAAGGTAGGCTATTTCTGTAAAAAAATATATGAAATACTCATCGCTTCAAGGCAGATAATTATAATTCAAAAATTAAAAAATATTATTTTTCCCAATTTTTAAAGGCACGGCACGCCATTGATACGTACCCACATATGTATATTTTATACACTAATAAGCAGTTTCATGAATTTCATAAACAAACATATGTACCTACATATAAAAAACGATTGTATGCGAAATAATGTAACTAAGGATGCATTTTGCATTGGAGAGTTTCAAAATCGATGAAAATATTCAAAGACTTTTTCAATATTTTCATACGCTTAAATATTCGCATAATATGAATACAAAACATAATACATATTAAAATTCATACACCAGTTCCAACATCGATATTGAGGTACGTTCATAAATTCAATGGAAAGTTCAAGGAAAAACTCTTCTTATACACTAAAACAAAATTCTGTTTTGACTTTCCAGAAAAAGTTAGCCAGAAGAAAAAAATTCAAGTTTAAATTTATTGCGTACGTACACATCGAATAAATCATGTGCATAAATTCAAACTTTCAGCCATCAACATATGTATGTACATATGTATATGTATAATCAAACGTTACAATAGTAACGCTAAATAATAAATTTCGATTGAAAATAAATGAGCAAACGCCGTATTAGAGATAGTCGAGTCGAGTCGCTATGCAGCGAGATTTATTCGTTACATTTTATAATTTCAAAAACGTGGGCACAATAAAATAGACAGGTGACCGAACAAATTTTTATTGGTTCGTAAAACCCAGTCGAATAAATATTAGATTTCAAACTCGAAATAAACACCGTACACGCCCGCCCAACGTACATATGCACCTACATACATATGTATCGTACATAATTTAAAATGCTCAGAGTGTTATCTGTTTTATAGATCGTTAAAATTTTAAGCGGAGAGCAGAGACGCGCGATTAAATAGCAATTTCGGCATAATAATATTGTGACGGATGAAGTCACTCGCTCTATCCCCCTCTCTGGCGACTCCGAAAACGTGTGTCACTCAGAATTGATGGATGTTGAATATTTAAAAGTAACATTCACGTAGTTGCGCTAAAAGTTTAATATCTTGCGAAGACACTTTCACGTTTTGATATACGATTACGAATCCTTAAACACGGCACGAAACGTGTATATGTATATCGCGTACTTAAAAGTGCAATACGTTATAACTATGTATGTACATATGTATACACAATTAAGCAAAATTGGGTTACTAAATACAATTTTGTTACCGTTTTCATATTTTATTTTTATTTATTTTTAACATAGATGCCATAATAGTTGCCCCAAAGCAACACCTATGGCCAAACATACATTAGCCAGCAATATGGCTCGGTGGTTGCGATTCTGTTTAGCACCGAGATGTTACCGGGTTCAATCCCGTGCTAATCTTTAACGCTGCTGGTCAGACTTGGATATTTGTGACTCCAAGTCGATCGTTTCCTATCAGAATTTGCCAATTTATCTGATTTCATTGTTGAAACAGTTCCTCCATCAAATTGTCAAATATCATCTTACCCGCTGTCACAAATATCTGAATTTGATTTATGTACAATATGTAAAAAAAATGTGTACAAGTCTAAATCCATAGATGTCTCTATGGATTATTTCATTAATTAATTCATTGTTTATTTCGTGTTCTTCAGCCTCTCGAAATACAGCATTGGGGTCTACCTGTTAGGCTTTCCTGGTATATATCTATGTAAAATCAGAATTTGCCAATTTATCAGATTTCATTGTTAAAACAGTTTCTCCATCAAATTGTCAAAAACCTTCCTACTCGCTATGTCACATAGTATACTTAAACTGCTAGCTAATATATTTTATTTATCCGAAGCACCAAATTCTAATATTTCATGTATATGTATGTACATATGTGTTTCAATTCCTTACCTAAAACCAGAGAAATGTAATAATAATAGAAGGGCCTGACGAATAAATAATTATTGTCAATATTAAGCGGTATAAATACGCTACAATGCACCTAATACAATCGGATCAATTTACTTATAAAAATGTATCCCATGTTGTTTATTGTGTGTTTTTGAATGCATTGTGCACTTTTTACTGATGCTTGCCCCTCTTGCGAGTAATATAAACAAACAGAGAAGTTTTTATCAGACATACATACATCGAGCACCAAGCATCAAATACGACTGATGCCAAACTTATTTAGGATTGCCTGTGGACAATCGTCACTTGACAACAATATAACGCCTAAAGCCACTTCTATTAATATAACATTTCTCTGCCTAAAATCGTGAAATGAAATGACCGTAATTTTTTTTTTACATTTACAAATCGAAAGCTTATAGAATACTTAGACTAACAAACATAGAATACTAACAAACCCGATTTTTTAAGTTTTCAACTTTTAATATTACATTTTAACACACACGTCACAGTATCGTAGAGTGAACATACACATCTACGTATGTATGTATGTATATATGTATGTAGCTTTTCATACAAATTGCCAATATGTTGGAGTAAACTGCATACAAAATTGGTTCATCCCTTTTCAATTTTAAAGGGTATCACACAATATACCCAAAAAATAATAGTTAACATTTACGTATTATAATAGTACATATTATATAGAAACATTATTGTTGCGGATAGTTGTAATAATAAAACAGCGTAATATTAATATGTACACAATAATAAAGATAAATGACACCGTTTGAAAACAAAAGGATCTTAAATTGAGATAATAACAATAGAGGCAACTCTTATGCGAACATCCACGATATATTTCCATATCAACGTAATTTATAGTGGAGCATACAGGTAGCTAAAGGTGTGAAATACACAGGTGATGATAGCGTGTATTTCGTAGTAAATTCTTCAATTTTGAGAGACTCGTTCTCGCGGCGCGGTAACGCAATTTACAGGAAAAAGGAAGAAAGCGAATACAATTTGCCGCACACGAGGAGTCCTTGGGACTTTAAAATATAATATAAAAGGAAACTTTCTTCAATTTAACAAATCGCACACACACTCGTATACATATGTACATATACATACAAAAGGTTGTACGCAAAAAAATGAATGACAAAAGGACATGATTATACGCCTAATACTCTCATTATATGAAGGAAATGGAAGGACCTCTTCAAAGAGTTTCATTTCGTTTCACTATGATTCAGCGAAATTCAGTACACATCGTTTTATTATTGCTTGAATTTCAACACAATCTTGTCTCGATTACAGGAAACGAGTGGAACGAAAATGATATCGATCACATTTGAATGGATTTTTTTTCAGTATGGCGTATTTGAAATTATAATATACATAGATACACGAAATAAAAATAAAATAACAATATTTTAATACGCCAGTAAAATGGCTCGGTGGTTGGGCTATTGCCTAGCACCGAGAGGCACCGGGTTCAATCCCGTGACTTGACCTCGATTGGAAAGAATTTATTTCGATTATATCTGTAATGCTGCTGGTCAGATTTGGATATTTGTGACTCCAGGTCGATCGTTTCCTATCAGAGTTTGCAAATTTTTCTGATTTCATTGTTAAAACGGTTTCTCGATTTAATTGGCTAAATACCTTCCTACTTACAATGTCGCCACTATTTAAGATTGATTAATGTACAATAAAATTTATGTACAAGTTAAAATTCATAGATGTCTCGTTAATTTCGAGTTTTTCAGTGACATATGTATGTAATAAAAATCCCCGCATTGTTTTTAATTGGGCGGGAAGCCGCATTAGGGTTTACCTATTAGGCCTTCGTTATATTCATGTATATAATAATAAAAAATACTGTTGAAATTCCTTCGAAAAATTAATGGTATATCTACAGGAAAAAAACACGTCAACAGCAGTATACCTATATTCAAGTCAAATCTGGCATTATAATTAATTACCTAGTCAACCTTTAAAACAGTGGAGTAAAAAATGTCATTAGTATGTGTGAAAGCGTAAAAATTTCATATAAAAAATACCCGAAGTAAGCGTGTTGCTAATTTTTTTTACAAAACAATTTTCTTCGACGCTCAGAATGTGCGAAAAATATGTCCGGCAAAAAATACGTGAATTATTAACCTTGAGATGAATCGTTTTCAATTCTAAGAATCTTATTATAATTAGACGTAAGGTCACCGATTCGAATACAATTTATATCGACATTAATCATTGCGAGAAACCGTTGAAACGAATATGAATTTTATTCAAATATACAAATGTCACACTTCATTTGTCACAATAAAGAATTAAAATTAATTATACGTATATGACTGAATGAATTTTTAGATTTATTCGATAATTTAGTACATATACAAGTGTGCTGAAACATACCTGAGCTTGTCCAAGTGAATGTGAGCCGGTTTCAACACACCGAAAATTACGATGTATAGTTACAGGTACACGAGCGGCCATTGAATAAAATAATAGCAAAAGAATCGTTATCTATAGAAATAAATTGAGTTCAAATATTAATTAAAATAATAACATACCAAATTTTTCTATTCGAAATTTTAATTAAAACACCAAGTTTTCTTTGCCGATGAAATCGTAATTTCTAAGTTAATTAACATTACTAACATTCATTACAACCTTGATTTTATATTTTAATGGTTAATTTATATATAAAAAACCACGTAATATAATATATAATATAAATATCACTCACAACACCCGTTGGTTGAAATGCGTATCGTATTTAAAATTTACATATGTATGTATGTATGTAGATACGCTTAACAATTGCACAAGTAATGTAGGGGTTGCGAAGACCGTAGATTCAAAGTTGACCTTTCAAAAATCTGATAAAATGTCATATTCGAAGTCAAAATATATAACATTATAAATAATCTGCGAACGTGATAAGAAAAATATTTTAAGTCAGAAATTAAAATTAAATTTATTTATATTTTCTTTAAATTGCATCCTGTACATACACATAAATATGTATGTATATGCAGTAGTTAATATAAAATATACTTTATTCTCTTGGAATGCCTAATTCAAAGCAGCACTAATTACAATTATTACAATAATGTGACTCAAAAGTTGTCTGAAGTACTCACTATAAAGCTGTGCTTGTGAGCAAAATAATGCATAAACTAATAAAGAAAATTGACTTACCTTCATATATTTTAGGAATATTTTGAGTCATAAAGCATCATTTTACCAATAGATTCACAACAATTACTAAATGTAATCTCCTTTGCAGGAGTTGCTTGGACGGTTGAAAGTTTGACCCAAGCTCTTTCGAAAACCATATACGGTCTAAGTTGAAGTCATATTAGATAGTGCATATAGAAAATTTGGTAGTTCTATGTACATATGAATATTGAAAATATAACAGATAATCATATTTGCCCTTCAATTCTATGCTTGTATCCTGTACATGTACTAAGTTAAAGTCCTATGAGATAAATGTTCCAAATCTGGTGGTTTAAATATCGCCACCCGGGAATCATCATTTTGAAATCTTTCGAACCTTTCCAAAATCGTCAAGAGCTCCATTCTCAAACTTCAGTGGTTTGCGTATAATGCTAACGACTAAGAGGTCGCGGGTTTGAGCTAGATTGAAATAAATCACGCTTGGATATTTGTGACCTCAAGTCTATCGTTTCTTATCAGAGTTTGCCAATGTATCTGATTATTAATTTATCCTTACCAAATTGGCCACCTACCGTCTAGTTGTCACCACCAGGGCCGTGGAGAGGGGGGAGGCGGAGACAAATTCCCCTGGCTACTTTTAATGTGCTGGACCAAAATAGTAGGAGATGTAAGCGAAGCCTGCAAATTCCCGTCTGCCCAGCGGTGATGAATTCGTCATAAACAGTACTTATACATATGTATTTATTAACACAGAATTATTTTTTTATCACTCTTTTTTGGCCACTAAATTAAATATTCACCCGGGAGCGAATTTTTTCTCGACGCCTATGATCACCACCATATTCTGCTATGGTTATAAATTCAGAAATTCCGGTGTACACCAGTCTTTATAAACATCGACATGAATTACACGATCCATGTTCAATGCATTTTTTACTTTATCTATGTACGTAGTAGCAATAGATGAAGTTTTGTGATCATGCGAAAATTCGAACTCGAGATTTTGACTGATTCGAACTCAGAATCGATCACTGATCACGTTTTCATGATCTAGAAAAAATTTGTGTGTGTGTGTGTGTGTGTGTGTGTGTCTGTGTGTGTGTCTGTGTGGGTGTCTGTGTGGGTGTGTATTTTGGGGATATTTTTAACACCGTTAGTCCTATCGAACTGAAACTTAGTATCGGTTACTGAAATTCTTATCGACACGACGTAAATTTTTTTCAAATTTTTAAGTTGACCGGAAATGGTACCTCGCCTTATAGGTGTCCCCTTTTTTTAAGTTTTTGAATTCAATTATCTCCCAAACCACTAACTGAATCGGACTGAATTTTTTTTAAATATAATACAAATAATAGTTTTTATAACCTTATATTTTTAAATATTTCTATCTGAACCGGAAGTAGTACTTTTACTCTAGAGAATCGAAGTTTTTTATGTTTTTTTCAGAAACCTTTTGGTTTATTGAACTGAAATTTCATATCTAGAAGTTTAAGTTTAATACCAAGTTAATTATAAAATTTAGTTAGCATCCGTCAACCGGAAGTAGCAGTTTACTCTTGTTCGATTTTTCTTCCACTATTTTTTTCGACCCCTTAAACATGTGTGTTCGTCACAAAAAAATTCAAGTATAATTCTTGTTGCAATTTGATGAAACTAAAAAAAAATTATTAAATTTTATAAACCGGAAGTGGGATTTTTTTCACTTAGAAAGGTCAAAAATGTTGTGCCCACTACTCTGTCCGCATCCCTGATCGTATTAAGCTGAAAATTTATATTTCTATCCTTTATGTACTAACTTAGAGCTGGTAGGGTTTTGGTCAGAATTCGTAAACCGGAAGTAGTATTTTTTTTAAAAACAATATTTCATTATTTTATTTTGACCTTTAAAATTATTTTTATTTTCTTGATATTTAATGAGTATAATACTGATAGTGATTTTTAGTAATAAAAAAAATTTGAACAAAATCTGATAACCGGAAGTAGATCTTTTGTTTTGTGCAAGTTTCCATACATTTGCGCTCAATTTGTATCGCTATCATAGTCATCAGTTCAATATCGAATTTTGTTTTGTAACCTTCTTATATTCATCAAATACATAGATAAAGTCATGGGTTGGTCACACCCGAATTTTTTTTCAATGCTACCTGAAAAGGCTTTAGCGGTTAGTATTTGTGTTTATTTTTACATACTCAAAAAACAACGCCTATCGGCATATTTCAGGCTCATGAACTTGTTGGTAAAACGCCGATCGGCGTAGGTAAGAGTTAACAGACAACTTATGCTAGTGACTATAGCGTTTACACGAGTCTTTAAAATAAAAACAAAGTGGATTTCGTTACCGAAAGAGATTTGGTTTGATGGCGGTCGTAATTGAAATCTCAGTGGCATTAATTCACCTTTTAAATTGATTGAATTACGTTAACAGATAGTTGGAGGTTGATTTTTAACTATGGGGGTGTTCCGCAAACGCGCTGCGGTTTAGCAGCTCGAACGAAACACTCCATGGTGAGTTATTGCTTCCAATCTCTCTAAACCGCAGTTTAATTATAATAGCCTCATCATTCGCTGAAGCTGCAGGATATGCCGCTTCCGAGAGAGAAGTAGAGAGTACGGAAAATGGCCCGAGGCAAAGCTCTCGTCACGCCATGAATTATTCAAGGTGTTCCAACCCCACGCGAACCCACATACCGCAAAACAAAAGCTCGCACGCAACGATGGAGAAATGAATAAAAATTATATGAAAGGAATGGACGGATAGTGCGAAACCACTTCAATGAGCTCTATTTGAGGACATCATTAAATCGTATGAAATGTCAAGTGCACTTTTTGCTATATCTGTGGTGCTTACACGTTCACTTTTTGACCCGAGGAGAAATTCTTTCACGTTTCAGGTGCCCAAACAGTTTGATGGCTATGAAAAATACTAAGTAGTATGTACTAATTTTGAATGTATTATCATCAGACTGTTCGTTCACTCGCATACTAATGGGCAATGTACAGTAGGGGTTCCGAAACTATGGGCCGCGAACTAGAATATGTATGATTTTTCCCAAATCGCAAAAATCTCTACAAAACGTATAAATGGTATGTTTGAGAAATGCAAAATATGGTCTTAGGATCTAGGACTTAGAATATTGCTAATTGGCACTTGATCTAAACAGTTTGGATATCGCTGATGTGGTATCACAGGAAAGGACTCTTCCGAGTCATAAAACATCAGTTTGTCGTTGGATTCATAAAAAATGACTAATGTCTTTTAGAAAAGGCATTTTTTTGTGAATGATTCAATATTTTAGATTTATGACATAGCAGCGTCATTTCCACTGACTCCCATAAGGTGTTGTCAGAATGACACGTCATGATCAGAGACCGGCGGACAAGATGCTCGACGGCTAAAAAAAATGTTTCACTATCGTCAACCATTTTTTTTTGCTCTCCTGACAATGGAGATGTCTATTGTTATTTTATGGCGGCAACTCGACCGCCGATCTCCGGTCATGATAAGGTTTAAGAAGCTAAAAATTAAATTTCCTCGATTATTGAAATACTAAATTCCTTTACTTTACTATAAATGAGATAAGCTGAACGAAGCCGTAACAACACAAACTGAAATCTAATAAATAATTTCGAAAGAGACTTTGTAAGTTCTGGGTTGTAGAATCCATGATGTAGATAATCGAAAAAACATGATTTTCTATAACGACGATATTGATATCGCTTTCAATTCAGTTTTCGATTTCGATTCCGTTTTCAGATCGGGATCCAGAATCCTTTTTCAGTTCCGGTTCAATCCGGTTCCGGATTCCTGTTTTAGTGGCGGATCCGGATTTTTTTTTTCAAATCTTTTCTCAGTTCTGAATCCCGATTCCTTTTTCAGTTCCGGATCAAGATTTTTGCTTCAGTTCCGGATTCGGATTCCAGATTCAAATTCATTTAATAAAAAAACAAATGAATGTTTACTATTAGATTAGCCATATTTAGGCGGTTTATATTAGAAACATCAAGCGAAGTCGGGCAGAACCACTAGTATAAGTATCAGTTGTATCAATGATCGATTAATCAGTTGTTTCATTATAGCAAAAATGAAAGTACAATAATGTTGCTTTTATTGTTAATACATACACACATAATATTTACAATACATCTTAGTTCTATTCTGATAGCAACTGATCCAGTGATAATTTGGTATTATAATAGCAAATGATCACATTATTTTTCTTGTTAGCATTTACAGTATTGTAACGTAGGGATCCGAACCAATGTAAAGTGAAGAATTCCGAGTTTGTAGGAAATAAAGTTTGTGGAGAATTCCGAGTGTGAATGGAATTCCTAGTTTGTGGGAAATGATTTTCCACAAACTAGGAAAGGGCAGATAGGATACGTGCCGTTCATTGTTAATTGTTCGCTGTGCCTTTTTTTGCACTCTAGCTTTGTAAATAGACCCAAAACGCCCTGATTTTTCGATAAACCACGCTTCCTATCCGCCCTTTAGAAATAACGTTGATGGGGAATGCCGGGGCTTTTCAGACTACTGCATGTCTGAGCACTCGGCTACCTGCCTTTAAAATGAGGTGCACTGGGCACTCTCGAGCGAGTGGCTGTTCGGTGTGGTCTGTGGACCTCCCGAGTCGTAGAATAAACCATAACGAAATTTAAAAAAATGTCGACTTTAAATAAGACTATTTAAAATCGACTATCTATGCGGGCCTGTATTTGAATCCAGGTAAAATAAACAATCTTATAAAAGTCTTCTCAATTCTTATAAAAGTCTCATCTTAATTTTTCATTAAACTGAGTGGCTCAGCTGAGCAACAATGGATTAACTGAACCATTTAGTTACGACATCAAACTTATCTACAATATAGCTGCCTACAATGCGTTAAATATAAACACAAACAAAATAAGTCAACCCTTAACTGTGAGAAAACGTCTTGATCCACAAACGTATGGTAATTAGTAAAACTATTCACAGGGCATGAGAACGAGCTGACCCGATAATACAATTCGGTCGTTGTTTGCCCACCTTTTTCAGCTCATTACGAATACATTCGAAATACACAAGACACGCCGCTCTTGTTTCGAATGCATGTGAATATTAAACGAAGATAATGAGGTATTAATATTTTGTTCGCGGGCCTAGCAACGTTTGACGTTAAATGACGCTACTGTGTGTAGTTTCTTTGTGGTCGCGGTGCACTAATAAATTCCTGGTGCATATAATGTGCCAGGCATCCTGTGTGCATTGTGCGCAACACGGTGCATGTATGAACAACGAACACTCCACAAAGAAACGCAAGCACACTATCAAATATTCATCTCGACCCAATTTAGGTACGACACACTGTGACGGCGCTGTTCCAAGGATAAAAATCGTAAGGCAAAATGTCGTAATTGGATTGAAGATTCGGGCTAGGCGAAGTGAAATAGGATCGTCTTGGAACAGTGGTCGGAAAGCTACGGCTCCAGAGCCGCTTGCGGTTCTTTGCATATAAATGAGGCTTTCAATATCACCTACTCTTCAAGATAATAAAATTGAACCATACACAAGTTTTAAGTTAACCTTTTGAGTGCTGACGTCTTTTCTGTTGAAAGCCCGACACGCTGAAAATGTCGGCAACATTTCCAACTAGAATTATTTAGATATCCAATGGAAAGCAGGTACAAAAATCGTAGATAATCCAAACAAACCCTAGATAACTACCGCCGAGGATTTTGAGTTTTGTAAAGGTCTGTTTAAACTCTGTAATATATCTTGCAACAATATAAAATAAACAATACAAGTCTATTAATGAATTTTTTTTCCGAAACTAGTTTCATCTTCTTCATTTTTGTTAAAATGTAATGCTGACAATCTAAATGCCAAGCCATAATCTAACATACTCAGCAGTTAGGGATTTCCATCGAGAAATCCTGCTAAGGTTATAAATCGATGTAAACCAGTCTTTCTAAAAATTGACAAATGAATGACGCTGATTAGACGAACCATGTTCAATGCATTTTTTTTCAATGCTGCCTTTAAAGGCTTAGCAGGTAGTATTTTTTTTGTTTACCTTTTACATGCAAAATTTACAACGCCTATCAGCGTTTTGCAGGCCTATGTAATTATCAGCGAAAACGCCGATCGACCGAAAAACTGACGATAGGTGAATGAAAGGAATGCTCGAATGGTATCGAGACGAATTTAAGCGTGTTGGAGAGGCTGTAAATGATGAAGATGATGATACATATAAAGTATACGAGAAAGTACAAATCTATTATGAATTACATGCAATATAAAAGCAAGGTCAAAAAAGTTCATTAATTTTATCAATTAAAATGCACATTATAAATATCATAATTAAATATGAGAAATAACTTTCATCTGACTCATTCATTTTTTTATTTTTATTTTATTTTATTTTATTAATTGAAAAATCAACAGACAGGATGTACTTAGATATGTATAAAAAAAACAAATAGTAAATAAATAATATATGTAACATCCGAGTCCAATAATAGATTTTTACAAAAATGAAAAAGATAAATATAAGGAAAACAAATTAAAAAGTAAAGAATAAAGGCATGACAAAATATGTAGAACATTGCATAATTAAACTATAGTATTAAAATATTTGGAAAAGGTTATAAAATTGAATATAAGAAGATATTGAAATTTACAAATATAAAACAAATGAAAAAGGTAAATACAAAATAAACAAATGAAACGGAAAAGAATGAAATTTGCACTTTTTCTCTTTCGTGAACTTTTTTCTATGAAATTTGTTAAAAATTCATATATCGATATTTTAACTCATGAAATTTTGAAGGTTAAATTCCATTTGAAAGCTACTAAATTTCGTCGAAGTTTTAAAGAAAGTAAATAAGTTTGAAAATAATATTATTTTTTAACAAAAGAAAGTCATGCTAAATAGCTATGTATTGAAATAGATTTGGCTCGAAAAAGGTGTCCAACCAATGTCATAGAGTGTATGAAGCGATCGAAAGAGGAATGACGTAACCGCCAAACTTGCATATTGGTCCATAATAGTTCAACGGTTTGGAAACGTGTGCTTTATGGGATGAAAGTGTCAAGATCCATTATTGCAAACTTAAAACGTAAAAGCAGGGATGTGGAGTCGTTAAAAATACCGATTCAGCGTATTTTTGGAAATTTTATTTTAAAACTGCGTTTTTCTAGTAGGACGTTTAAACGTTCACGTTCAGGCAATGGATGTCTTTGATATATTTTCGTTTTTGAATGAATATTCAATATTGGTGTGGGTTTTGGGCCCTTAACAATAATCTCTTTTTCATTATATAGTAGACAAGCAAATGTCCTTTTTGGTAAATTTTTAAACAATTGCAATTATTATTAACAACCGCGATAAATCCACTTGCATTGTTACTTTGGCTATTTATATTTAGGGCCATAATAAATAATAATTTAGGACGTAATAAATTACAATAAAATAATACAAGTACATAACTTGGGACGTAACGTACGAAATATCAATCAACGAATCAAGCGAAAGTCGATGCATAAGCAAACTCCATACATAAAAAGCGAATTAAGTCCATACATACGCAAAATTTTGCTTCCAGAGCAATTGTCGTGCGAGCGAGACCAGTGACAGCTCACTTGTGCGCATGCGCAAAAGATTTGTAGAGAACTTCAGCATCCATGGTAATACAAGCTTGATGGGAAATAAGCACCGGTCAAGCAGACGGCTATGGCCTTTCAACGGGGATGCCCGTATATGTCAATTTTGGATCAGACAAAAGATCGTATATATATCATAATCACGTAATCAAAAATAAATGAAAGAGAAATAAAACTAAGAAATTCAGAAAACAAACGGTATGAAAATATTTTTAACGTTATTTTTAAGGGATGCACAGAATCCACAGCATTAATGGACGGCACGCCACTGATATGCATGTATGTATGTATGTATATTATAAGAGAAGTATTAAATGAGTACAATATAAATGATTCTTTAACATATGTATGTACATACGTACTACGAATACGGGATTAAAATCCATCCACGAAAATACAGATGAGAATGTATTAAAAATTAAATGAATGGTGAATCTAGGAATACTTTATTGAAATGATCAAGTTTATTAATACTTTAATGTAGATAGCAGGTGATTGGTGGTCGACAACCACTGGCTTACTAATCTCATGACCAATGATCTCTCTGTGATTTGAGTACACGATGTATATAAATATTTGTTCTGTTACATGCTTCATTCGGAGCTGGATAGTCGATGGGAACAATAAATAACTACCTCTGATACTACTCGCTGCGCCTTTCACTAAAATCTCGGAAACCCCTCTACACGTGAAAATAAAAACCACATACAACACTCGTGTGTGCAATCCTTTGTAGAAAATAATCCGTTCCAAGTTATACAAATGAACATTTTAATTAATTCAATGAACTAATAAATTAACGAACCCCAGTCATATACATATATTTAATAACTTAGCAAAATGCAAAGTCTCCATATAATACTTCTCTATAATAGATGATACATATCTCAGTTGTGCAAAAATAGAATAGCGCCATTTCTCGTACAAAGGTAAAAACTTGCTCATATATCATTCGACTGAACAATATGTTCTAATAACTATTGTCCAAAACCGAGTGAGTCACCCAAAAAGGGTGCAGTCGTCCTTCCACTTCCGACTCATTTCCTTGTTTATCCACGCCAAGGGAAAATCGAGGGAAGAGCTCAAAGCGAGGGAAAGTCGATGAATGCGACCAATGGCGCACGGCTCAATCCATTAATCTCTTTAGACAAATTCATTTTAAGCCGCGCTTAATATACATATGTACGTATGTATGTATGCACGTATAAAAAAATAATTTGTCGCACACGTGATTGATGATCGTTATGGGAAAATTAATTAGGGTAACACTTCAAAAATTAAATCTCGACGTGGAATACCCACGCATTTTTATTATATATTCAATGAAATTTCTTTGAATCGAATAAAATTCTCTGTAAACCTAAAACGTTTGCAAAATCTTCCTTCACTAAATATTATGAATATTAAATTTATTCAGATGGAAAATTATAAGTATGTAGAAAATATAAAAATAAATATATATAATTCAAAAATAGATTTCCATCATCCATATAAAAGTTTCATATAATATAAATTGTAATAATCAATATAATATGTATGTATGTATCATATACATATAAACAGAAGGGATTTTTGTATGCATGTGTTTTTCGTATGGACAGGTATGGAGATAGGTTGCCCCAAAGGGTCACACTAGTTTTACAAAACAAAATAAAGAAAATAACAAAATAAAAACAATAAAAATTTCAATCATTCATCTCATTCAAATAGTATCGTGTTGAATCTCAAGAACCTAACCAGCTCATCAACATGACAATTGAACGGGTCCAAATGCTCATCAATCACATTGAGGAACCGAATAGCCTTTACAAGAGACGAGTTATTGAAAGCAGACGTTTTCGCAGGAATAGGTTGGAAAAGTAAATGATGACGCAAAGCTCGACCGCATTCAGGCGCCGAAAATTTAAATTCAAATAAAATCGAAGGGTTATCGATTCTTCCCTTTAATACTCCAAAGAAATATTTGGAAATGGCAATAATTCTTCTCGAAGATAGTGAGTCATACCTTGTAAAAAGGCAGTGGGAAATAAATAGGGGTAATATTAATATTATATGTCTGGTGTGACCAGTGACGCGTTAGAGTATTCTGTAATATCACTGTGGCTAATATGTAAATAAATAAATAAATAAAGTTGCCTCTCCGAGAATAATAGATCATTTCAATAGCTACTGGCGAAAGAATCGAACTTTTCTTTAACTAATTCGTATATAATATAATAAAAATACAGATCGAATTAAGTTCTTCATCTTAATAGCCAACTAATAATTTTACTACACTAAAAAAGTGAAACTTACGTAAATACTAAGAAAAAATTCAGAGGGTGCAACTTTTCGTAACACATTTCAAAATAAGTTTTCACTTAAAAAATCTTTAAAAAAAGATCCAGCGAGCATTCTTATTGTATTGATATTAAATATGAGCTAATAACATTTACAGACGGAGACAAACGCAAAGCGATAGAGTAAAAATTTACCTACCAACCAATGTTACCGTCATTCCTTTGAAGTTTACCGTTCAAACTAAAGCCACGTAGAGCTCAAAGAGATAGAACTGCACCGTATACGCACATAGGTATACTAAACTTTACGACGAGCCTTGTGTACATTGTGCTACAATTTTAATTCAAAACTCTTTCCAGACAGACCTTCAATATACTTTCACCCCCCCCCCCTCCCCCCATATCCGAATGATTTAAATCCAACCGCTGTGAAATGGAATTATTGTATAAAACGACCAGTCGACGTTTCAACGTTCAGAACGATACGCGCCATCGAACCGATTTGGCCAATAGCTCGGCGGCCAAACAACCCCAATTTGTTGGAAGCTTTTGGACCAATCTACATACCCCCTCTGGTTTAAACCGCTCGCCGCTAACCGCAGAGTGTCTCGTTAACTGCAAGAGTCCCCACTACTATGTATATCGCCATAATCCGCCATCAGACAATAGCCGCGGTGAGTTTGTAAAAGCCCGACTTTATTTTTCACTCGCTAATAAATCCCAGCGAGGCGAAGACAGGAGACGGCACAATTTCTAAACCCATCTTTACGAGTCCGCAGATGTGCAACAGACATTACGTACAGTCTCCACGGAGCTGGAAGATAAAGAATAAAGGTTTAACAGCGTTTCGGTACGGTTACATGTTAAACATCCCGCGAAACATTTATAATACAAAACTAGGTCGCGAGTATTTCACTCTGCTCCAGAAAGATGTTAAAACAGTAAGGGAGTAAGGCAGAAATTATGTGAAACGTAATTTGCAAATTAACTTAGTACTGCCTAGTGAAACCAAATCAGTTATGTATTTCAAATGAATAAAGTAAACCAAAAAAACCCCTATATTAGATCAATTTGCATTCTAACTAGCAGGCGTTACTCGGGCGGATAGAAAAGCTTTAAAATCTCTCTGATATCTAAGTTTGGATACCATCAAATAGTATACCAATTTTAGTGGTCTTGACTTGAAAACTGTAAATTTATATAGCAGACAGACGCACGTTTTTGTACGAATCCATTGAGGCCGGGCTTTGTACCTATCAGTGAGTTTCAAAGTTTCACGATTTTCGTTTTGATTGTATATACATTTATATATTTCATTAGATGATGTTTAATTGTTATATATATATATATATATATATATATATATATATATATATATATATATATATATATATATATATATATATATATATATATATATATATATATATATATATATATATATATATATATATATATATATATATATATAAGATACGAAGGTCTAAGCCTGCTTAACGGAAAATATGCGCACACTAAGAGCTGGGTCACACCGGGTGACTTGTGGTTGACTTTGTTGCCCAAGCGTAATTGCTCGTAGTCACTCTGGGTCACCCAACTCGGGCAACCAGAATCGATCAAGAATCCGCTCACTAATACATTTTAAGAGTTTCCAATACGTGACGATAGAGTTACGCGTATTCATATTTTCTTTCACTATGTAGTCGCCAGCAACTAATCCCCAAAGTCGGCACCTCTCGATACAACTCAATTTTGAAGGATCGCGCCGGTTGCTCGACCAATAAAATCACCGTTACCAGACCCAACGCCAGTAACCGATCTCGCTGGTCGGGTGTTGCCTGGTATGGTATGCTTCATACATTTGTTCTGGTTGCGCAACAAAGTCGCCCATCGAGTTGCCCGCAAGTTACCCGGTGTGGCTGGGATACACCGGGTGACTAGTGAGTGACTTTGTTGCCAAAGCGTAGTTGCTCGTAGTCACTCTTATCTCGGGCAACCAAAAGCGACCATAATTCGCCCACTTTTTAATATGTGATGACACAGTCAGGCTCATAACCCGTGTGTATTTTTACAAGGATATTCTATATTTGACTTCGCAAACGATTGAGCTAAATTTCCTACAGTCTTCCGATCGTTTTGAAACTTTGCTGTTTTGCGCGTTTTGGACAACGATGGAAATTTCAATCGATTTTTATAGTGCGATCGATGGTGAAAAATAATCGTAATAAACGCTGTGAATTTGCAAAATTTTTGAAGACGGTGACGTTTAATAGCGAGTTGGTTTATTAGACTTTCTGCCACCCACTCGTCTTGTCAGATTTTAATTGTTTAAACGCCTGGAGCTTTTTCTTTTTTACACTATATCTTAAAACATTTGAATTATAAGTTCTCATTATCTCTCATATACATATATGTTTACTTCACTCATAGGTTATACATATATTGAATGTTAAAATATTTATATTATAATGGTGCTTCGATATGCTTGTTATAGATTGTTCGATATACAATGTACGTCAGGCTCAACTTGAGCCTGTCATTGTGACATTTGAGCTTTACTGACTGACATCTCGCTGTACGAATCGGTCGATCTTTTTGTTTTGTTTTCAACTCTTAGGATGTTTTTGGTTAAAGTATGCACATTAACCGGGGCGCATCGAAACGCCTACAACGTCTTTTTGGTCGCATTGTATTGCATATTTTTCTGATAAGTAGGGATGTGCCTTAAGAGGGCTGGACATCAGCGCCTTGTCCATACAAACGTATTAGACTTCTCCCTTCCTCAATTATGGTACTAGAGAATTTATATTTTAATATTTATATTCGAAAAAATAGAAACATGCCTATCGTGGATATTCATAGCATATTAAAAAATAATTTCTCTCGTGCCATAATTGAGGAAGGGAGAAGTCTAATACGTTTGTATGGACAAGGCGCTGGGGTCCAGCCCTCTTAATAAGCAAAACTTGAAAGAGATTCATGGAGGATATTTTGAAATGCAGTAAATGAACAATCGAAAATCATTAAATGACAAATATCATTTGGCTAACGGGATATTCTATTACGTTTCAAAAGGAGAAAAGCTCAGTATTGAATACGTTTAGCGTCATACACGCGTTATTGAAGGGTTATCGGCCATAAACATGCCTATCTCTGCACGTTTTCCGTTTCGATCGACCTTTAACTCCGGTCTGTTGGTACGGAAAGCGAAGAGAGAGGGTTACGTTTCGAGTTACGACGTTGCGGGCCATTTTGGGAAACGGCGGTTTAAAGCGAAGAAGATGAAAAGATTAAACCAGCCGCCGTACGCCCGTCACGGAGCACACATCAAGCTTTAAGTTGCTTAAGTAATAAGTTGCGCTCGGCAAGTACGCTTTGGCACTTTGATATTATCCTGCCGTCAAAATTATAATGGGGACCCATAAGAGCCTCGAAGAGGGGAGCTGCCAGAGGACAGAGGTGGGGCCAAAATGCTGCGAGAACGTCAAACATACTCAACCTTTTATTACTTTTCCATATTAAAACGCGAAATGAATTATAAAAGCGAGCGCACTTCGGAAGCAGGGAGATTAAGGAAAGTTGACCCAGCATCGTAGGGTATGTCAACACTATCAGAGTAAGTTTGTAAACATCGAACTACATATGCACATACAGTTCAATTTCCTTCATATCGTCAGAATAGTTCTTAAATTTCTTCACGATTGTTTCCATACATCTAAATTTATATGTATAATAAACCCACCCCTTTCTTTAAGGAAGATATCCGACCTTAAATAGCTGTGCGTATATCTAAATTTTGTTCATGGAACAATGCCCTATTAAACCACCCCTCAAATCCTACTTCAGTAATTCAAATGGACATTTTGCCTTTTCTAATATAAGCATATGTATATGTATACTGCTTATTGGCCCATTACGCTGATTTTAACACTCTATCCAAATCAATTTAAGGTTGCTCTTTGGTTCTTCGATTAAGTACAATTAAAAAATTAAAGATTTATGATACATGTTGGTATACATATGTATATATGTCGGTCTCCGTGACGGGCCGGAATGTAAAATTACCGAAAACGCAAATATCGGAAGGCAAAGATCGAAAATCGAAAGATCTTAAGTCGAAAGATCTACATAAAAAACTACTACTAACTACTTTCATCTACATAAAAAAACTATGTTCCTTAATTGCTTATTATATATTCTTTGCAATGAAAAACTCGCAATCGGAACAAATTGCAATATGCAACACCTATTTCGTTCCAAGGAACTGCAAAATTTAAGACGGATCAAAAATCTAATACTTCTTTGTATTATATTGATGACTTTTATACATATAAATACTATAAGTCATTCTTCATTGATTACATCATTACAACTTTTTAACGTAAAAAAAAACTAATTACACGATACATATGAAATGAGTAATCTGTCACCGCAAATGAAGATGAAGTAAAGACTAATTTTTAGAATCAACAAAAAATAAGAGGCAAATTTGTTTCATGATAAATGAATTTATGAAGTCAGATAACGCTGATTAACAGCATCACTCAGAGTATTTTCTTGGTGTGATGTGTACGAAGACTAATGTTGGCTAACAAATATTGCACAAGTACTAACTTTTGCATCTACAAATAAAACGTACCGTTATAGTCTCCAACCGAGGTAAAAGTTCAAGTTTAAGTGACGAAAGTGACATTATTTTTGTGACCGCGACGGGGAAACGGACAATGTTTATAACCATCGCCGTCGAAAAGCCCGCAAATTAAAAATGATAAAAAGCTGGCGGCCGTATTAAAACGTCCTTCTTTAAAGTGCTACTTAATATAAAAACGGAATTAGGGGGGGGGGGGAGTATTTTTATATTATTTTTAAGCCCTTCATTATTTACCTTACACTTAATGGTCGGGCGTTAGCGATTTATATTTACACCGTAACGTGCACGGACAAAATTAAAAATGCTTAATTTGTGTATCTTTTATGAATATTTACGGTCTGCTTGGCGGGTAAACTTTTTAAATTAAAGCCGTTATCGTAGCCGGGCTTAAGGTCCCGAATAAAATCAATTAAAATACGAACGCACCTTCGTGAGAAGCACACAGTTCGGCTGTAGTGGTAATGAAGTGTAGAAAACAAACCTGCAACAAATTAAAATGTTTATTTAATTAAATACTCCAAAAACTCAAACGAGCTAGCAATAAAACCATATATGTACATACATATGTATATCTATATATATATATATATATATATATATATATATATATATATATATATATATATATATATATATATATATATATATATATATATATATATATATATTTTTTTTTTTTTTAACAGGTAAACCCCAATGCGCCTTCCTAGACAATTAATTACAAATTATTGCAGCATTTTTTTATTAAATAAATCGTTATATTTCGAGAGGCTGAAGAACACGAAATTAACAATTAATTAACTAATAAATAGAGGACATCTTTGGATTTAGACTTGCACATAAATTTTTACATACTGTATATAAATCAAATTCAGATATTTGTGACATGGTTTTTGCCAATTTGATGAAGATACCGTTTCAACAATGAAATCAGCTAAATTGGCAAAATCTGATAGGAAACGATCGACTTGGAGTCACAAATATCCAAGTCTGACCAGAAGCATTAAAGATTAGCACGGGATCGAACCCGGTAACCTCTCGGTGCTAAATATAAACCCAACCACCAAGCCATACTGCTGGCTATACATATAGTAAGGTTTTTAACATGATTAGTATGTTGTAGTACACATAAATATATTATGTGCATATGGGAATGCCCTTTGCAAAGTCTCGCTAGAATATCAAGCCTTCATTTTGCCTCAAAATACCAGGTCGGAAAACGTTTCTGTCTCGAATAATTATTTTAAAGAAGATAAAAACGTAAACGTACACAATGTTCATAAACATACTAAAAGTATCTTGTAAATTTTAACTCAACTTTTTCAACAGAACATAGCGGAAAAATACGGCTCTGGGCGATTATGTCTATGCACTAATGCATATAGATTTGCAAACTTTCCAAAGCAGATTAATACCATTAAGGGTGTGAATTCGTCTACATCAAAAGTTATTCATACACTCGCAAAAGATGAGCTTATTAGTTTAAAACTTGAATCTACAACTTGCGTTGACTTTTCAAGTGAACAAAAGTGCATATAAAACTACTTTCATTAAAAGCATGAAATTGTATACGGAGCAATACATAGATATATTATATTATAGCGATTATGTACATAAATTTAATTTTATCCACGTCGATGTGTGGTAGATGAGAATGAGCCTGATTTTTTTAATGCGATATTCTCGCATAATGTGCCAGCCATCAATCAAGCCTGGGGTATAATGCTCGTACGCGACTAACGCCAGGTGTGCTAAATAAGGGTTGCTCCACTCGAGGACGGGTCCTATTTACGTCCGTCGAGATGAGACGGAAGATGCTGGTGATGGTAGCGATGATAATGATGATGAGGATCGAGATAGTATTAGCGATTACACCCATCCAGGTAAGGAAACCTTCACTAGCGTCGCTAACCCCTACAACAATATTAACCCGGTGAATATATTATGATACAGTGTTGTAAAATGGGGAAACAAATGGGTGAACATGCTCGCATACAAACGACATGTATGGACATATGTATGTATGTAGGTATATACGAAGGAATTTTCGGGTATTAACAGTTATTCAATGGATAAAAGAGGTTTGGATTATTGCACAGTCTCGTTGAAGTTGCACATATTATACATACATATGTATAATATAACCGAGATAACAGCGAAGGGACACGACCCGATGAGGAACGATGAACTTCAAATGTGTCAAATATTTGGGCTTACTTTTAAAAAAATTCGGATGTGACCAACCCATAACATTATCTATGTATTTGAGGAATATAAGGTCACAAAACAAAATTCTATAATTTAACATATGTACATACACGTTCATACATATCGGTTATGAAAGAATTTTCGATACAAATTGATCGAAAATGTAGGGAAATTTACACAAGACAAAAGTCCTACTTCCAGTTTTCGGATTTTGTTCGAATTTTTTTATTACTTAAAATCACTATAATTAATATATACTTTAAATATCAAGAGAATAAAAATAATTTGGAAGGTTAATATAAAATAATGAAATATTGTTTAAAAAAAAATTCTACTTCCGATTTATTAATTCTGACCAAAACTTTATCAGCTCTAAGAACAAGAGTAAACTGCCACTTTTGGTAGACGGATGGTTACCAAATTTTATCAATAAATATATTATATACATATGAACATACGTAGCTTGGTATTAAGCTTAAACTTCAAAATATGAATTTCAGTTCAATAAACCAAAAGGTTTCTTAGAAAAACAAAAAACCTCGATTCTCTAAAGTAAAAGTACTATTTCTGGTTGAGGTAAAAATATTCAAAAAAATATTAGGATATAAAATTTATAATTTCTATTACATGTAAAAAAAATTCAATCTGATTAGGTAAGCGGTTTAAGAAATAATTGAATTCTAAAACGTATCGATAAGAATTTCAGTAACCGATATATACTAAGTTTCAGTTCGATAAGACTAACGGTGTTCAAAAAATCACCAAACTGACACACACACGTTTTTCTAGATCATGATAACGTGATCAGTGATCGATTCAGTAAAAATCTCGAGTTCGAATTTTCGCATGATCACAAAATTATATCTATTGTTACTACGTATATATGTAGATAAAGTAAAAATACAAGGTCATTTTTTTTCGGCTGTTGACTAGGCATATTATTTCGAATTAATTCACTCGGTTAAAATTTGCACTTTATTCGAGTTGCTTTAATTTAAATGTAACACAATATTCATGGAATCTTCAAACGAACCACAATCTTCAAAGTGGGGAGGGTTTTGTACGAAAGACAACAATCAGATACGGTTAATGTGCCTTGGGAATAAGTCGGGCTAATCAAACGAAATTCTTAAAATATTGTCTGTCTTCGAAGGAAACTTGGCGTTTTAAATAGCAATCTAATTTTAAACGAAGAGGTGTTGGGACAACTTAAAAAATTTCATTCTACTATGAGACAAAGGATGTCGTTTATTTTAAATCGGGTTATTTATGAACAAACGCGTGGGATGTATAATATATGTATGTATGTACATATATATCGCGAAACAAGGATCAAATATTGATGGGCATATGTATGGAGAATTGGTTCTCGACAATAAGCTGCATTATAAATAAGGTGAAGCAATGCGAAGTGTATTAAATTCCGTAACTAAACATAATTAACGAAATTGTTGATAATTTCAATGATATTCACAAAGCAAATGTTCAAGACAATTGGCTTACAACAATGAAATAAATGAATCTTTGCAAAAAGTCATGTCTTTGTATGATATTTTCATTCCTACAGAAAATTATACGCCTTTACACATTATCCGCTTGAATCCCATGTAATTAAATTGAGAATGTTCACAATTTTTGTAATGTAATTTTTAGTGAATTCGAAGTATACCGTTGAGTGTGTGACGAAACGTTGCACTTTTAAAATTTTAAAAGCTTTTTTATTTTACACAATTTAAACATATTAAAAATAATTGCAGCAACCAATAATTTTAATTGGGTGTACCCAAACGAAAAAAGAAAATAGGATAAGTAGAAAATTTTCACTATTTTTGAAAAACAAATCTTTTTCTTCCGTGAACCTTCTGTCGTGTACATATGTACATTATGTCGGTGAGTGCTTTGTCGTGGAATCATCAGTGCGTGTTAGGAATAGCAATATGTATCAAAATTTCGCTATCGGTAACTATCAGTAATTTAATTTACCGGTAATTACCGGAAACTATTTTATCACCAATTAAGTACATATAAAGGCATATTATTACATTAAAAATCGATGCAAATGGCGTATCATATATTAGGTTGCTTGGAATTTGTTGATTTTCAGTATTAAATGTGGCAATTTCAAATTGATAAATTGTCTGGCGACAAAATCGAAATAAATGGGATCAGACGGTTGTTTCGATTATGAACCAAACTTTAAATAAATAAATAAATATGATTGGTTAAGAAATAAAAATAAACTACGTAATGTAATTCACGAAAAAAAATTTCATTTACCAGTAAATACCGGTAGTAAAGAAAAATCATTTACCGTTTACCGGTTTATGAAATTTTACGGTAAAATTGCAATCCCTAGTGCGTATGTAGATTTCACGCATGCATAGTACGTAGTATAAAATAAACGGACAATTTGGTAGCGAATGTATAAAATTTTCATTGTTTCCTTATTGATATAAAAAATGAGAAATTCTTATGATACAGTTTGTACTTTGAGAATTAATTTCAACTATCCTGGCTTATCTTATATATATTTATTAATTAATCAGTGAAATATCGATGTCAGAATGACCGTCACCAGACAATTTATTAAAAACATTTTTTTCCTATAAAAAAATTTGTTTTTACTAGTTACTAATCACTTAAAAACAATTTTTTACTAGTTACTAATCACTTAAAGACAAAATTTGGGTTCTTATCCGATCGTTTTCAAACTTTGCCATCTTGCTCGGTTTGGTCATCAATATATGTATGTATGTATGTTAAAATCAAATCCGCCATTATGATGGTGAAAAATAATCGTAATAGTCACATTTGAAAATACCCAATTATCGTTCTCGGTGACGTCAATTAGTATTTATCCACACTCTTCCGATCGTTTGTTCCCTTTTCGCCACCCTCCCGCTATGTCAGATTTTAATTTTAATTTTAATTGTCAGATTTTAATTTAATGTATGAATGTTTTGTGGGTGAATATTCTGTTACGTGAACGTTTTGTCGTGTGAGCACTTTATCCTTGACCATGTTGTCGCGTCTGTCTTGTACATTATGTCGGTGAGCATTTTGTCCGTGAAACCAGTGTGTATGTAGATTTCGCGCAAGTATGTTTCACATGAATAGTGTGTATTACAAAATACACGGACATTTTCGTTCCTTTCACGCACATTTTTGGCGTTAATGACTTTTTCGCTCCATGCATTGTTAATACGCGAAACACTTGGCGTTTGAAAAACTCCGTCATATTATACAAATAGGTTCCCCTTGATGCGTGTCACTCGAAGGAGTGCGCGAAGTGGAAACTTCAGAATGCATAATTTTTCAATGGAAAATTCGCAAGCCCTCTTCGAGTCGCTCTACCCCCAGTAAAAACTTTCGTATTTTTCAAAAAAAAAAAAAAAGGTTTCTGTCAGTTACATGTGTGTAGTTCACAAAACGTTATACAACGCGAATCGACCGTGCCCGGAGAGAGGTCGTTTTAATGCGGGAATCGAAATATGCACGTGAACGATTTTCAAATGGCAAATTTTACCCCCCTCCCCCACCACTACACCTCCTATATAGGGCCGATGCTGTGATCCCGCTCCGGAATATTGCGGTTTTCCCTTTTTGGACCGTCATATTACGTATAATTTAAAATGTGAGCCGAGCGTAAAACACCCTGTTCTGACCATTCAGTTTATGTGTGTGCGTGAGTATCGGTTAATGTACGTACGTGCGCAATTCTTTCATTTTCCAAAAAAAAAATGATAATAATACTGGTGATACCAATAACACTTTCATGAAGCGTTTGGACGATATCTATAGTTGCCGTTTGCTTATCAGAGCAAAATATTTCGTGAGAGGTTTATTTTTACGACAATTTTCCCGATTAAAATTGAGGTGAGGATTCAAAATTATATTTTTTTTTTACAAACACACCATACACCAGCGGCGTGGACTAGTGGTTAGAATATTATGCTTTCGAGCAGAGAGATCACTGGTTCGAGTCCCACTAGAGTCTCGCTGCTGGCCAGACCTTGGTTTATGACTCCAGGTAGATCACATTCATCGATTGATTTGCAAATTTTTCTAATTGTCATTGAAACGGTTCCTATAAAATTGGCAGCTCCTTTCCTATCTCGCTAATCTCGAGTTATTCAGCGTCTATACCTTGGTCACTGTTTATTGGCATAAACGTATTGCTTTGAAGTTGCAGCGCATTGTTTTCATGCTCCCCTTGCACATATATAATTAAGGAAAGGCGGTCAGGATGCTTTTACCCAAATAAAAGGGTTCACTACTGTCAACTGCAATTGTCAACTTTATTTTGCTCTCTAGCTTTTATTGGGAAATTGAAACACCGGCAAAGACTAGATATGTATATGTAAGCAATAGATATATTTAACCAACAGCGTGGGCTAGTGGTTAGCAAATTATGCTTTCGAGCGGAGTGGTCACGGTTCGGTTCCCACGAGTAGCTGTTGGCCAGACCTTGGGTTGTGACTTCAGATCAATAGTTTCCTTTCAGAGTTTGCCAATTTTTTTGATTTTCATTGAAACGCTTCCTGTAAATTGGCATTTCCTTTCCAATCTCTCTTGCGAGTCCCAAGTTATTCAGCGCCTTGAGGTCCGCTGCAAAATGCTGCAAAAAATTCTCCATAGATGTCACTGTGGATGATGTCTGTATGAAGTCGCATATTATAAAAATGCTCGTATTAATTGTATTGTATCTGCATTAGTACACTCCTCGCTTTGGAGCGATCTGTAAAGGCGAGTGTAGATGTTCTCGATTGAAATAAAATAAAATAAGCGTGTGTGGTCGAATTGAATGGTCGAATCTTTTCACATAAGAAGATAAATCATATAATATGAGTATATGTATCACCTAAATCTAGATATGATTGTAAATATTATGGGTATAACGTACGTATAATTCAACAAACATAGATTATTTCGACACGAAAACCTTTATAGAATACATATATACCTATAATATGTAGGTTAACTTACTGTTTGGAGTAAAAGGGCAACACATTGGATGAAAGGAGTGTATCCAATCGGTTTTATAAGAAAAAAGTGGGCGGATGCGTGTATTTCGCAATTCCCATACACTGCGTCAGTGGTTAAAAACGTTTCGGAGGAATAATAAAAAAATTCGGATGAATCCCGCTGAAATTTTATGTAACGCCGTCTGTCCACACATTTTAAGTGAGAGTAAAAAAGGGAATCCCATTCTACCAAGTTCCACAGACACGAACAAGCTGAATCCTTTCATACATACAAAGTCAAAATGCTTAAGGTCGCACATTAAAAAAATCTGGCTGACCCAGCTTACGTTGTAGAAAGCGAAAACATTCAAGGGCGAGGTCAATGGTTTTTATTTGATTAAACATCAAATAAAATTTTATAATTGTGTCAAAACACGTACATATGAAAACTAGTATTTAATTTTTTTACAAAGATCTATTTTATAGATAATAATTTTTCGAAATCATATTCAAATACTGGTGACATAGTGGATAGGATTGTTTTTGCCAATTTGATGGAGGAGCCGCTTCAATGAAATTAAATGAAATCAGATAAATTGGCAAACTCTGATAGGAACCGATCGACTTGAAGTCACAAATACTGACCAGCAGCATTAAAGATTATACTCAGAATAAATTCTTTTCAACCGAGGTCAGCTCACGAGATCGAACCCGGTGACCTCTCGGTTCTTAGTATCAACGTAACCACTGATAACCCTGCTGCTGGCTATGAAGTTATTAGCCCGCCGTAGTTAAATGGTCAGTATTTGTAGTTACTGACCATTACGGTACGGCCTAGCTCATGGTCAGTAACTATTATTAGAGCTATTGCTAGAGTAGAGAGGTCGTTGGTTATAGTCAAGATAGTTATTAAGATCGACCGTTTCTTGCTAGAACTTTCCGATTTATCAAGCTTAATTGTTGTGACTAAATCGGTATCTCCTCCCCCCCCCCCCCCAGTTTATCGCAAATTCTAGCATCTCGAATTTGTTGATTCTTATTAATATTACTTACATACTATCCAGAAATTAACTTCTCGCAAATTTGATGTATGTATATCAAAGTTTGTCCATAGATGTCTATGTATATTGTATTCTATCTTTTATATGTACACCAGCAGTCACATAAAACGGAACGCTTGTGAATTTTACGACTTCGAGGCCATTAAAGGATTATCCCTTTATGTGTAGGGTTTTTAACGACCAAATATTCTAAATATGATTGTTTTCTAAGATTTGAGTTCATTTTAGTGTGGGTTTTCGAGGAGAAAGCATCAAATTCGAATTTTAACACGTCAACATGAAAAAACGAGCTCAGTTATCATTGCAGAAGAGTGTAAAAATCGCGACATTGGCGAGTTCAGAATTTTCCTTTCGGTCAATTTCCAAGAAAATGGGATGTTCTATATCGACTGTTTCGAGAATACTGGAAAAAAAAAAGATAATCTGGAAGTTTTGATTGTAAGAAGGGGACCGGACTGCAAAGATGCACATCGGAGAGGCAAGACCGTGTAATAACCAGATTATCTTTACAGCAGCGATTCAAAACTGCTGTAGAAATAAGAACAGATGTATCTTCACAATTTTCCATGGAAATCAGCGACTCAACAGTAAGAAGGCGACTCAGAGAAGCTGGACTGTACTTTCGGAAAACTGCAAAAAAACCACTACTAACCAAGAGAATGAAAAACAATCGATTGGAATGGGCGAAAGCACATGAAAATTGGAGTCCATCAGATTGGTAACGAGTGATACTTTCCGACGAATCAAAGTTTAACCTCTATAGTCCTGATGTTTTTCCGTATGTCCGAAGGAAAGTTGGCGAAAGGTATAGTGAAAATTGTACCCTTAAAACTGTTAAGCATCCTCCAAGTCAAATGGTCTGGGGATGCTTTTCGTACCATAACATTGGACAATTGGAGTTTCTACCAGGTGCCATCGATGGAAAAAAATATAAAAAAATTTTAGAAGAAAGCTTTGTCCCATCGATGGAAAACCACCTTTCATATTCCGATGATATAATTTTTCAAGATGACTCTGCCCATTGTCATCGAGTTAAATTGATGAGTATTCATTTTATTTGATAGCATTGAATATAAATTATAAAATTTCAATCAAAAAACTGAAATTTTTTTTTTACTTTTTTTTAGGTTCGGGACTATTTACAAGAAATGGGTATAAAGACACTACCATGGCCTGGCAATAGTCCCGATTTAAATCCAATCGAAAATTTATGGATGTGTTTCAAGTACAGGATAAGTAAGAACAATGTTACTACTCTTAAATCGTTGAAAGAAATAATAGAAAAGATATGGTACGAAGACCTCCCAATCGAAAATTTAAAAACTTTAGTAGATTCTATGCCAAACCGAATAAAAGAAGTTATAAAATCGAAAGGAGCCGCTACAAAATATTAATTTCTTTTTTATAAGTTGTAAATAATAATATGTGACTGTAATAAAATTAAAAATGTATATGTATAGTGCTATTTTCATTTCAAATTTCATTTAACCGTGAAGTCAACGCACGGTCGTAAAATCTGCCCTCCATTAAATTTCTCCCCAACTCATTTTTATCACCTTTTTTTTTCACGTTTGGTGTTACACGAATGCACTATGGTACAACCTATCATTTAAATGACTTTCGGTTTTGGTTTTATATAAGATTACCGAAATTTCACGCAAAAACATGTTTCGCTTAAGCGTTCCGTTTTATGTGACTGCTGCTGTATATATGTATAATTTCACTGAAGTCGCCTTGGGGTAATTCCTATCATGGCGCATTTGCTAGAAATATCTAATATATAATTTCGAAAGATACTTTGTATATACATATGTTTAGTGGCAAAGATTTAGAAAAAATGTATAAAGCTATGAGAGGTATTTTGAATGTGAGTTGATTTAAGAGTATTGGAAGTATGTTAGATGAATTAGGATGGATGAGTATTAGAATTAGTCTAAATATTAGTACATTGTCTTTTGTTTCTAAGTTAGATCATAAGTTATTACCCAAGTATTTTGATGATTATATAATAAGGAATAGAGATAAACATAGTTTTTATACTAGAAATAAGGACAAACTAGTTGTAAGTAGAGTAAGAAAGATTAAGACGGCTGGGGGTGTTTTTCACAGGGGTGTGCTCATGTATAATGCCCTCCCTGAGTGCATCAGGTCTGCTAAGAACATGGATGCATTCCTGCGAGGTGCGAAGAGACACCTCTGTGAGGGACAGTACATATAAGTTAATTATAAATTTTACAGTTAAGTATAATAATTAAGATGTATTTTTAAATTAGCTTGATAGCTAAAATATATATAAATAAATAAATAAATATGTATATATTATGTAAAATTCGTTGGGAACTTTGTTAATGGGTAAGTTTCTATGACTACAATATCAATTCCGCTTCAAAGGATTCGAAATCCCCGGGGGCGAAGGCTCCGATGGCGCAGACGTCGGATTCTGGTATACATATAATTTCGAAAGAGACAGTGTATATGTTTGTTTGTTTGTGACAGTCAATTTAATAAAAAAACAAAAGAGTATTCAAATAAATTTATATAAAATAAAACTATTCAAATAAATTTAATAAAATGTTTACTATTAGATAAGTCATTTTTAAGCGGTTTATATTACAAGTACCGAGCGAAGCCGGGTAAATCACTAGTATGTAATAAAATAAAAATATATTATATTTCATAATTATACATATTTTCAATAAAATTATATCAAACATATTTTACATAAAAATCGATTTAAGCACAAAAACGTCTTTATCTCCATATGTGTATATTTGAAACCACTGCATGTCCTAAAATGACAGACATAATCGAATTATTAAAAAAAAGCGTATCGGTGTCGCAACTACAAACCACACGTCAAACGATTTCACAATTGTACATTTGATAGGTACATTATTTGTACAAATGAATATGTGAAATCATCAAAAAATTATTTAAATTGAATTAACGTTTCTAATGGATGATGATAATTTTTACGTAGAATGACACAAAATCATTATCGAAAACGTTTAATTAATATAATGCACAAAATTTTTGATACGCTTAATTATAATATACATAAATTCAATTCATACGAATAGCAAACTTAAACCAATTAATTACGTACTATATTTATAAATGTATTCACAATTATCGCCATGCTTCTTTGACCTTTCGTTATCTAAGAAAAACAAACTATTTATTAATTTTATCTACACTCTCTCTAATAAAATAAAAAAAAATAGACAATTCATATTATGTTCGAACTGCCGTCCAAGTACGATCAAAGCAAATGCACTTTAAAGATCTCACACAGGAAAATTCAACGTGATGGTGAGAACGGAACATTATTGGAAAACGATTCGAGATGATAGAAATTTTTGCAGTAGGAAAATTTTAACGTATTGCCGCGCCATTAAAACTTTTTTCTCGGCGAAGAGAAACTTCTGCAAAAACGGGATCATCTTGGAACGGAAATCGACTTCATTTATACTCGGGTATCATCATGAAATATGCGATTTAAGTGAACTCCATAAATAAACACATGCATACATAAACAAGCACGCGAATGTGCAACGGGAAAAAGATCATTCGAAACGTCGAATCCTCATATGCTATGTAAATATATTCGAAAAGTCGACGGTGGAAACCCGCGTTTTACGTTTGCGAAAAGTTTACGGAAAATTTGACGAGTTCCTTCCGCTTCATGTTTATTTTTCCTCCGCCCACATCCTTCAGGATTACAATCTATACGTTTCGATATAGTATTTTAGCGATTTTCTTAAGCTGCGAACAGATTAGACGCGCAAGGACAAACACTGACACGCACAAACGAACACGCAATACGTTCTTTTTAGGTAAATAGTTCCGTATTCAGGACACACGGAGACAAAAAGCGCCAACGAAGACACGGCAAGGTGCTCACCTCGTATCAGACACAAGGCACGCAGTGAGACACAGTAAAATGTCTCGTTTATTCGTGCGCAGAGACACGTAGCGCGCAGAGACACGGGGCGTTTGTGTTCAAACAAGCGAATGGATACAGGGCGTTTTGGCTCGTAAAAAGACACATGGACAAGCAGATCCAAGAGACGATGATAATTCAGAATCTACATGAAACAAATTAGTCTCTAGTGATTGGGAATGTGCAAAAAGAATGTCTTCGTTTCCTATATACATACATATGTATATGTAGGTACATAGGAAAGAGTACCCATAGCTCAACCCTACTCCTTTCCTTTTGGGTGTTTTTGGGAATAATTCCCTTAATTTCGGCGGAACTTCTCACTAATTCGTTTTATTCTCCAGCTTCAACGTGGTAATACGTCATGTCCGTTGGTACTTAGTAATTATGTGCGAGACAGACCTATTGCCCGCACAATTCTTTGTCGGATGGCTCCTATTCCAAAAGCTATCCAATTTTTTAAGGAAAGCGTTGCTGTCAAGTCTGAAAGTGATATTTTCCAGCTCAGTGAGCGTAGGTTATGAGAGATTATTTTAATCTGGTAGCCTGCTTTCATAATTATTTTCATAATTGAATGTGATGTATGAGTGGAATTTTGATATTTTCTCTTCCATTTGGGCTTCGCAGGGATGTTTTGAATTTACGGCTGGTTCTTATACATACATATGTATGTATATTAGTGCTAACTGTAGATTCAAGACATTCCAACTTTGTATTTTATTATTTGATATTTTTACTTACCTGCTATTATTGTAATGCTGTTGTTTTATATGATTATGTATAAATGTATTTTTTCTGTGTATATACATATTTTTTATTTTTCTCATCTTTTTGTATTATTTCGACATTGTGGCGCATTAGGGACTTCTGTAATGCCACGAGGGTCCAAACTTAAACTTAAAAAAAATGAGTGATTTTTGATTTGTCTCTCCTATTTGGGTCTTACGGGGATGTTTTGTATTCACGGCTGTTTCCAATTCATATAAACATACACATATTGGTGCGGACTGTTGATGTAAGACATTCCCAATTTTTCTCCTTATTATGTTTTGTGACTACTTCTATTATCACAATGGCCCAAACTTTAAACAAATAAATAAAAATTGCTACAATTTCATTATGAGGTGGACTCTTTACTGTTTTAGCTGCATCTCCACGTGTCTTAATATGGACGCAACTTTAAGTGCACAGGTGGATTTGCTTTCTTAACGATTGGGAAAAAGGAATTACACCGATACGGAAGAGTTTTATCGAAACCTTTCCAACTTTCCTTTTATCGCGTTTCTATTTGTATATCAAACGAATTGTATTGAGACGAGGACACAACAACGATCCCATCGATAAAAGGTGCTTTTGGCTTTGTCGTTAACTTTGCACCTCGTCTCGAGCCTTCGCGAGGACGAACTTCGCAAAAGATCATTATGTGTATATTAAGTTTCGAGCCGGATTTACCGGTTGCCATATTAAAGAAAATGTCCTCGGATAACTTTCGGCGAAGATTTGAAACGGCCTTTCTTCCACTTCGACTTCGCCTTGGGCGTGTTGCCAGTTGAAAAGATAACGAAGGGAGCAGATTCGTCTTTGTGATTAGGCGAGATATTATCGGCACTTTCGTTTTGAGGACACTCCCTTAAGGGATTGATTATTTTTGATATTAAAGTTTTGATTAACTTTCATTCCCTTGATTGAAATACGCGAAATTGGACTTTCGTTTTCAGTTTTACAGCCGTACAAATTTCAAAATTAAATATTCCTAAATGCTAAATTACTTACGTGAGAAAAATAAAATTCCATTATATAATATATCCAAGCGCTTCAATTAGCGATCGAAAAGCTTTAAAATCGCACCTATGGATGTTTTCAATGGTTCAATGTTACTGTTACACCGCTTTGACTCGACGGATTCTGGTGAGATTATAACATATGTAATATCCATAGTTCCATGTAGCCGTGCACTCCAACCGACTCAGCCCGGTGGCCCCCCGGCGAGTTCACAGTGGAATTCGACAATCCCATCGACGCGTACAGCCTTGTGGTTTTGTCTTTAATTCTTGTCTAACTAACCAACTAATAGAAGTTACTTTTAAACCACTCGACTTCATGAATCGTGTTTACACAACTAAAACCAAATTTTATATACATATTGGCATTTAAATTATACAAAAAAAATCTCAAAATAGTTTGAAACTGGTTTGAGAGAGTATGTAAATATGTTTCTACATTGAACAGAAATACATACAAATCGTAACCCAACATGCAAATCTCATGAATCAGCTTTTGGTCAAAAATAGAGTTATTATGTTACCTCTTGGAACAACTATTCCAAATCCACCACTGTAGAAAGTTTAAGCCATAACTGTAAAAATAAGATCTAAACGTGCGATAAAAATAATAAAACCAATATAAAGAAAAGGGTCGATAAAATAGATATTGTTTTCTCCATAATAAAATGAAAATTTTGGATTTACGAGGTGTACAAGTTAGTCGACATGTATGAGTATGTATAAGTACGAGCTTTGAGATATAAGGAATTGAGATCATAAACATAATCACGGAATATTAGCTCATTGAAACCTTTGTAACCGCAATTGAAAGATCATCACCTTAAGGAAATTTTCCGAAATTACAATAGTAATATACATACATGTGTATGATTATAACCAATCTCATATCTAAATTTGCCCTAAAAAAATGAAATCATCACAAAAAATGACGTTTAAAACAGATCCTTGATAAAAAGGCACAAATGGTACGTACTTACATAGTACGAGCCGAGTTATATTGGACAAAGCATTTCTCGAGAGTGTCGTGGGCACAATTTGCATATCATTAAGCCAATGATAACACCCGCGCAATCTATGTAAAAGTCTACCGGTTTAATTAAGTCAAAACGAATGCACTGCGTGCCTGGTGGCTTCCAAATATACAAATATAGATATATTTTTTCGAAATGCTACATATAAGTGAAATGTACGAATGAGTCTCATCAAAATAAATGATAGAATCTAGCGGGGAAGTTGCCAAGTCGGCCTGTGCGATCCAGTGACTCGAATAAAATTCGAATATTACATTATATGGCAATAAATTCACTTCAGGAAACCTTTCAGATAACGTTCATTATATCAGAGAGGAATCGTCAAAAAGATGCCAATTTAAAAAGCTTTGGAATTCATACGAAATCCTGACATAGCATTGACGTATTGGAATATTAAGTACATTACATTTACAAAAAAAAAATTTAATTGCATGCAAAACGATTGTAAATATGTTTTTGAGCTATTTTTCCTATTATGCTGTGGATTAACATTAGAATAATATTACCAAACTACGATACTAACCAAATTAAATTAAATTGTAAAATAGAAAATGATCAGTAGATCAGTAGCTATTAAAATAGATATAAGATGTATTGTGAACATAATTTCGTTATAATAAAAAGCATTTAAAAATCAAAAATTGCATGCAAATAAGAGCACACAGTGACACTAGACGCACAAATGTTTGTTCGCCAGTCTAGATGTTGAGACACAAGTCACGCAAATTGAGACAAACACATAAGAGTTAAGCTGTGAGTCATTAGGAGTCAGCCAAATATACAGAAAAGAAAATTATAAAAGTCAGTCGAAGTTTGTGCAAAATATTAGACTAATCAATCACTGTCAAAACGTTCATAAGATATTGCATAAAGATCGAAAGAAACGCAGCAGAATCCATTGACATACATATTTGTGCTGGACGAGTCTTTATACATTCGCATTACCTATTTTTTTAAAAAGTTATGCATTGTATTGATCAGTGTGTTTGTGCCCTTGGAGCCGGGCCACGAGAGACGGTCGCCCAAGCATAATTGCTCGTGGTTACTCTTGGTCACTCAACTTGAGAAACCAGAAGCAACCAAGAATCCACAAAATAATACCTACAATGTATATGTTTAAACATGCTTAAAATTTTTTCACAGTGTAGTCGCCGACGACTAATCACCGAGTATTTCAACCCTCAATATTTTGAATCGCTTTACATTTTGATGTCCGTACTGTTCACTCAAGCAATAAAATCACCGTGACCAAACCGAACGCCGGCAAACCGATCTCGCCGGTCTGCCAACTGTATTGCTTGGGCAAACAGTGAGTTTTCCGGTGTGGCATGCTCCATATGACTGCATACATTTGATTTAATCGCGCAACTAAGTCGCCGACCAAGTTTCTCGTAAAACGCCCGGTGTGGGCCGGCTCTTGATCGCAATGCCAATAAAATAATGTTGCATAAAAAAATGAAGTAAAAATTCCAAATATGAAACAAACACCTGTATAGATTTAAAAAGCATATCAAAACGGCGCATCCACTCGAGCATATCTAGCAAAATAATCGATCAATAAAACTGGCGATTGCCCATTTTCCATATTAAAATGGCAATATGCACGCTTTTAATTGCGATCGAATGTAAAAAGTACAGTAACAATGCGAATTTTATGCAAATATAACAGTATCCATTATCAGTACAGAGTAGTTTTAATAACATTATTGAATAATATTTTAGTTATATTACACTTGTAGAATGCATACATTTTAATTGGACATACATACGAGTATGTATAAGTGTATGTAATTGTGCCTAATGGTAATGGAATTAACACACATGAGTAACATTTTGATATCCTCAATACTTCGTGAGTGATTTATGCTATATAGTATTAAAAATAATCATAAATAAATATGTATGATGTTTAGTAGTGCTGCTATTAACATATATAATAATTAGTCACCGGAGCCTGAGGGGGCCGTGTATTGTTCAAAGGTTGTAAATGCATTGTTAAAGGTTTGCCGAATAATGGATAGCACTGTGACTATCCTACCTCTAATAATAATAGTTAAATATAAGGAGAAAATTTGGGAATGTCTTGCATCAGCAATCAGCATAAATATGTGTATGATTGTATGAATAAGAACCAGCCGTGAATACAAAAGATCCCCATGAGACCTAAATGGAAGAGAAAAGATCAAAATTCCACTCATACATCACGAACATAATGATGAGCGCAGGCTACCAAACGAATATGTAGGTTAAAATAACCTAAACACTCACCAAGGAGGAAAATATCAAATTCCGGCACGGCAGCAACGATTTCATGGAGAAGTCGGATAACTTTTGATAAGGAACTGTGAGCGAAGAAAGTACAACTATCAAATAATGAGGTGTCCAGTCAAAACCACTCGGTAAATAACAAAACCGCGCCAGAATATACGAATAAATTAAAATATCATGTATTCTGGCGCGGTTTTGTCGCCGAGCACTTTATGTTGGGGCGGATATTGTCGGCGCGCGGGTATGTCTCTCGCAGTTTTGTCATCGCGTGGTAATGTCGGGGCATTTATATCGGGGCACTTTTGACTGCCGCGAAAAATTTTGTGTACCAATAATAATGTACCACACACATTATTATTAGGGACCCAACTGTTCCAGCATCGACGAACATGACATATTACCACGTAAAAGCTGGAGAACAAAACGAATTAATAAGAAGTATTACATATGTAATAATTCATTATTATAAAGTAATATGTACTCGTATTTCTACACCAAAAACTACCAAATCCATACATCCAATCAAACAGGTGCCAGTCACAAATCACTAGAATCGTGAAAATCTCGAGAATCAATTATAAAGTCGCAGATCGGCGGATGTCGAAAAAAGGGAGGGGGGGGGGGTTATTTTTGTAAAGTCTACATACAACGGAAGCACACACATCCCAAAAGATATTCCCTAAAACCTGGATTCATTAGCACGTACAAACAAGTGTGCGTCTATGCGATTTAATTAGAGCGACAACGTGTGTGTTCCTTCCGTTGCCCGTCCGGGAACAAATATTTATGTTTTCCTTTCAATCCTCATCCTGACACGTGAAGTCTCTACTACTCATTACCTAGCAGAGGCAGAAGGTACAAAGGACAGAAATAGAACTATCTAGTACTTCTTCTCGGACGTACATAGTAGATATGTACGTACGTATGCATGTGACAAGGCGAAACCGAAATCTATTGTGGTACAGAGACAGCTCCACGGAGAGTGATGGTTCAATATCGGTTAATATACGAAATGATACGATATCTGATAAAAACTGATCTTGCTCTATAAATAAATACTATTTATACAGCGGGTGATGAAGGATGGGTTTAAAATATAGTGTGACGGACTGATGAAGTTGGTTAGTTTGTTAGAACTAAATGCAAATAACTCTCACTGGGCCCATGTAGATAGTTAATAATACTGTCCGCTAAATCGGAAATAATTCGGACATGCAATTCGCACATAGTTCTCAAGGGACCAAGATTGCCCTGTTCCAATTCACCACCGTATTATGGTGTATCATCCGACCATCATGTATATTATTTCGCGGTTTAATGTTAAATTGAATGTGTGTTTGTTTTTAATAATAGTAGATGTGTATCGGATATTTGTCTATATATAAAATTATTATCATTTTGTATTGGAAGCTTTTAAATAAAAACAAATACTTTATACAAAAAATAAAGTAAGAATATATGTATCATTCATTGCTAGTTGATTCATTCAATATGTCCTGTATAGAGTTATTATACATATCTAAAAAAAATTGATAAATGCTGAATGTACAACATTCCCCTTCTCCAATTACGCCACGACTGACAGACGACATATAGGGCGAAAACGCACACACACTGATTGGTACCTGGTACGTGTTTTTTTTAGATACTAAAAAAACGCAGTACCCCTAGCCTATATACATGGTACAAAGCCCCAAAAACCACCCCCTGGAGTGTTTTCGGTGATATTTTATACTTGTATTGCCAGTGATCGATAGCGGTGATTCGCATATTTGAGAAAATGTACGAGAAACTTGTCGGACAACTAAGATCATACGAATTAACAATTTCATGAATATACCTGTCACACTTTTCAATGTGTTCTTGGGTTTTCAGTGTGGTTTGCATCCTTCATCCTGCTCGCACTTTAATGTATGCAAATGTGATACAAAATACAGAATCAAAAAAAATAATGAGATAATTTCACCTCAAAGTGATTTTTCCCAATTCATTCCATAAGAAATCTTAGGTCACATATAAACGTCACTTCACGCATCGCACAACATACGTCAACTACATATATCAATATATGTATATAACTCTATAATAGATACATACATACAAATGTATAGTATCTGGGTTAGGCGGAATGCTTTTTGTCTAATAATTGAAGTAGCAAATTAACGCGTCAATTGATGGAATGCAACGTCCATAAAAAATGAAACGTACTTAATTTTATATAGCAAACACACTTCAGTGCAAATACAAACAGTGGTATAATCCATTTTTTCTTACAGCGAGTATCCAACAAGAATTCTTCCCACACATACTGTAGTAACAAAAAACAACTTTAAAATGCTAAATTCAATATTATATATGTACATATAATACCATCTTATGATAGTTGTACCTCCTGCTCGCACAGTGCTTTATCGGATGGCTGCCATTCAAAGAGCTATCCGTCTTATTAATGAGTTCATTGCTGCCGTTCCTGAATGTGATATTTTCCACCTCAGTGAGCGTAAGTCATGAGATTATTTTAACCTATTTGTCTGGTAGCCAGCGCTCATCATTATTTTCATAATTGGATATAATTTATCAGTGAATTTCGATCTTCTCTTTCCGATTTGAGCCTTACGAGGATGTTTTGTATTCACGACTGGTTCTTATTCATACAAACATACACATATTGGTGCTGACTGTTGATGCAAGACATTACCAATTTTTCTCCTAATATTTAACTATTATTATATATGTTATAAGAGAAATTGGGATGGAGTGCATTTGGACAAATAAGTGTTGTTTTTAAATCAAAAATGCCACTCTGTCTGAAGAAAAAGATCTTCGATTAATGCGTTTTGCTAGTGATGACGTAGGGATGTGAAACTTGAACATTACACAAAGTAAACAAAGTCCAACGCACTCAAAGAAGTATGGGACGCTGTATGCTCGGCATAACGAGGAAAGGCCAGAAGCGGAATACGTGGGTGAGAAGTATGACAAGGATAGTGGACAGAGTGGATAGAGTAAAGAATTTGAAATGGCAATGGGCAGGCCACGTGGCTAGAATTGACGAAAAGTGGACAAAAGAAGTGCTAGAATGGTACCCGAGAGAATGCAAAAGGGTAAAAGAAAGACTGCAGGGAAGATGGGTAGACGAAATTACGAAACTATGTGGGGTGAGATGGATGAGAGTTGCGCAAAACAGAGACGAGTGGAAGCGTGTTGGAGAGGCCTTCATCCAGCAGTGGATGGGGAGTGGCTGTAGATGATGATGATATATATATTATGACTACTTATATTATTATTTGAACTTTTGCTGCTATTGTTTTCATTATTTATTGCATTATAAATATCCATTTTTCTTTCATTTTCATATTTTCTACTGTTTTGGCGCATTAGCATTAGAAATCCTGCACAATGGTCCAAACTTGAAAGAAATAAATATACGACATAGATATATGCAATTTCAAAATTCTTCAAGCATAAACAACATTACAAAGAACCAAAATCTTAAAAAAACAAATACTTGCATGTGTGTATATATGTATGTATGTATGTTCCAAAAAAAATATACAAGCCATACGATGACGAGACACGATACGGGTATCGTTTTTCAAATCCTTTCAAAAATATGCACTCTTGTGTATCACAAATAACAAAGATGCACTTATAAGGCTGCGGTGTTGTACTTTTACGTCTTGAGCAAAATATGCACGGTAAGCAACGTCGATGTGATTTTCATTGTTATTTTCTTCAAATATGCATATTGGATGTAGTCGTATAAGGCGATAGAGGTACAAAAGCTGAAATCCACATTCGAACATATTTTTTGTACACAGTACGTAAATTTTCAAACACCGAAGGAGGAGACCGTTTTATTTCCGGACAAAATCTAATACCTAAGCGTATAACGAGCATTACGAGACGGGAGCGACCATATAAATTGAGATGGCGAAACGTCTGGCATTATCGAATCAAACGGTCACAAGTACCGTGTCGCTGTTGCCTCCATTAGTAAGGAAAAGCGAGCGGCTACGAAGCCAAAGATAACGATGTGAAGCAAAACAAACAGAACGACCCCAGCCCAATTGATGTTTATTTAGATTCTTGTACTAAAAGCACCACCAACTAACATCCGCACCGAAAAGGAAAAGGTCTCTCTCTCTCTCCGGTCCAAAATTGGAAATGCGAAAAAATTAACATAAGCCAAATAAGTTGTACCCACGTGAATGTATGTATGCGCGTTCTCAGCAAGCGAATCGTGTCAAAATGAAACACGACCCAGATATGTAAGTTTACTTGCCGATGTATATATGTATATAGAAATATATATATGTATATGAAGTGAGGATTAAAATATTAAGAACCATTAGCCGTATGTATGTAATTTTACTAACCTAGCACTCAAGATCTGGTAAGTTTTAAATAATAAGTTATGCCATGTATTTATACGGCATATACAGCCGTGACTGCATCTCCACTCTGTACGCATTGATGTTAGTTTGATTTGTTTTTTGTGCAGCATTGTTCTATTAGCCTTGAATAGGAAAAGAAAGAAGCGTTTTTGAGAGGCCTCTTTACTTTCGAGCGGTTTACATGAACAATGATGAGTCACAGAATGACAATTTGTCACGTCGCGTCTTGTCTGTAGCGTCGCTCTGCACGTAACCTTGTTTAATGAAAGTTCACCGAGTTATTTTAAAATTAGATACAAAAAATTGATTTGTATTCATATAATATCAAATTACAATTATTGAGTAAATTTAAATAAGTTTTAAATATTTCTATTTAAAAAAAATAATTTTGAATTAATCTGAAATGTTGAAATAGTAATTATTTTATATTTCCTTCAAATTGCAACGAAAAATCATTGGAGAGATAGTTTCAAACACTATTTAAATTTTATTTATTTACATATTAGCCAAAATGACATAATACAGAATACTTTAACGCGCCATTGTGACCAGACATATAAACATAATACAAATACTATATGTATGTATATAAGAAAATTAGCGAGACATTTACATATATTATAGATAAAAAAAAATTGAAATCATATTTAAATAGTGGTGACATATTGGGTAGGATGTTTTTTGCGAATTTGATAGAAGAACCGCTTCAACAATGAAATCAGATAAATTGGCAAATTCTTATAGGAAACGATCGACCTGTAGTCATATATCCAAGATCTGGCCGGCAGCACCGGGAAAAGGATTGAACCCGTGACCACTCATTTTAAAGCATCACACGCTAACCACTGATCGATGCTGCTGGTTATTAATATATTTTTATTAGTTCATAAAACATGAACACTCACCTTTACAGATTGCTCCAAAGCAACGAATGCACTCATACAGATCAAATACAATCAATATACATAAGCATTTTATACAATGTGAATTCATACAAACATCCATATTGACATATATGGAGAAATTTTTGCAGCATTTTATAATCAAATTAGCAAACCGAAAGACGCTGAATTACTTGAGATTAGCAAGAGAGATAGGAAAGGAGATGCCAATTTTTACAGTACCCGTTTTAATAAAAATCCGAAAAATTGGCAAACTCTGATAAGAAACGATCGACCTGGAGTCACAAACCAAGGTCTGACCAACAGCGGGACTAGTGGGACTCGAACCAGTGACCACTCTTCTCGAAAGCATGATATGCTAACCACCAGTCCATGCTGCTAGTTTTATATACATATCTATATAAAAGATACACACATGGATTAATTTTAAATTCAAAAACGAGCTGTATAATAATTCCGCGACCATCACATTCTGCACAGTTCTATATATGTATTTATGCACATGCACATACTTTTACAACTGAATGTCGAAGAATATTACTACGAGGTCATTTGTGCAACACGCCTTTCAAATCGCAATCACGGAATGACAGTCAGACAGATTCTCAACACGTCGAAATTTTACCATTCGTACAAGGTGTAATAAGCGATCACATAAACAGACGTACATACATATGTATGTATACAAATGTATAAGGTTTAAAGCCAACACAAAATTTTTACTTCAGACCCAATTCCATGTGCATTAAACTGCACATGTAGTGCAGACACGCCGGAAAACTATCCGCAATGTGGAAATACAGCGGCTCTCAAACTGTGTCTCAATAGACTCGGCTATAAACAAAATTTAACGATTATGCGATTCGCGATTACGTCGCGAGGATATTTACAACATGGGATGCAATGACCGTAAATAACGGCGAATATGCATCTATTCAACGATGTCCCTCATCGCTAAACCGAAGAACAGATAAAACAGGATGCAACTTTTACGGCTGTCGCCATTCATAAACTTATTGCTTATGCAGAATTTTACGATGTCTACTGGCTCAGTGGAGTTTTTACGCGAATCATCAAAAGCCCTTTTGAAAATGATAAAGGATAACGTTCGAGGGTATTAAGGCTATAAATTTGTATGCTTTAATTTATTCATGCAGAGATTTTCCAAGTACAATGTAATCACTTTTGTGAGAAACTCCGATAACATCATTGTTGTGGGTACACATTTTAAAGGCAATATTAAATCATTTGAAATACTTCATAAATTTTACTAAAATGTGCAATATCAGCGATTATGCAAACATTACAGAAAAAGTTTCATGATTATTTAATTTAATGATAATTTAATTACGATCAAATAGAACTGCAAATAAAATTAACATTAAGCCGCAAACACACATATTTGGCACGGCATGCCTAGGTAGACTCTAGCTGTGAATGAATGGGCACGTCTTATATCAAGTTTCTCCTACATTTCTTCAAATATGGCAACCATCGTTTTTGATCACTGTCAAACATATATCAATACAAGGAAAATACATCACCGAAAACACTCCACGGGGCGAGTTTTGCCTTGGCTTAGATAAGGCGTGCTAGCGTTTTTTACAAGCTTTTTACTATCTTCACGTTAGTTGAGTGACATGTCTGCCCGTCAAAAATTTGTGATTTGATTTTGAACCACTTACACTTCTCAGATCGCTTCGATATCTTACCGATACACGACTAGCATTGAAGTAAGCTAACGTCTCCTACATGAATCTAGAGGAGTTGAATCATTAAAGAACTCATTAAAATTTACATCGGAATATTGTGTAACCTCGGGGCGATGACAGCTAGCTATACAAACGCGGCGTTCTACCGCCCCTTCACAACTCACTAGGACAGTGATCTAAATTACTTTTTTCACTCATTTTATGTACATGTGCGAAACTAACTAAAAAAAAAACACGTGTCGCAAACCACTATATGATTCTGTGCCCTTAGACCCGGGCCACACCGAGCGACACTTGGTTGAAGGCGACCAGACCAATGTATGCAGTTAGATGGGACGTGCCACAGCCGTCAACTTCTTGGTCGCTCACATTTCCATACATTTTTTTCTGGTGTCGCGACAAGTGGGCCGACTAAGGTGCTCGACTAACTGCATACATTAGTTTGGTCGTCTTGAACCAAGTCGCTCGGTATGGCCCAGGTATTAGGGTTCACAACACTGATTTATTTATTTACCGTTAATTTGCAAAAAATCATATTTAAAATACGGGCTAGATGCAAAAGAAGTAACGTAATGAAACACTTTCACCTACCCAGGTTTTAGGCAACGCCTATTGGTTATTTTGAAAGCCTTCCGCTTAGCATCTGACTTTTTTGATGGGTGAAATAAATTTCATGTGATCCGCCCGTAAGCCCGGACTTAGATGTCTTTATATAAATACAGAAATTCAAATATCTAAATATAAATACAGAAAAGTTACAAATCATACATCGTTTGACTTTTAACTTTATTTCGATCGAGGTCCAACCTCTCAATCTATACAAGCACACGCTAACCATTGAGCTATATATGTATATTCTTACAGGTTTTAAATCTAAATCAAACTCTCTAAGCATCGCAACTAGTTGCCACTTTTCCTCTGAAGTTTACCGCTCCAAATGGCAACTTGCATGGATTGAGCTAAACATATATGTACATATACATATGTACGTGCATTAAATTTCTCAATGCATTCAATAGCATATGCAACGGAAAAAGTGCAACACACTGCGGATACGAAAGCAAAGGTCAAAAAGTCCACGCGCTTACGCTGCATTGTACCAATTAATTATTTAAAAATACACAAATCAAATTAAAACCGTACGGGGGGAGAGATTGGAACGAGCCGCAACGCATAAAACGCTAATGGAAGTCTGTTGTAAATAAAATACATCTGTTTTATTATGAACTTACACAATTCAATTAAGTTTCGAACAGGTTAGATTTACCGATGGTGAGTTACATATAATGACCCGAGCTGCTCCATACGGGTAATTTGTTTCGTGACATCGAGATTAGCGAAAGACACGCTCTGCGTTATTTATTCTTTTAATTCGTGCCGCAATAAATAAACTATATGCGTCAGTGATCGCAAATAGTGTATGTAAATAAGCGTAATTGAATAAGTAACTACTTGAGATCGGAGAAAAAATCGGCTACGTGTATATTTGATGGTGAGCAATTCCCGGGCGTACTTCAGAAGTGACGTCAATTCGTGAGATGAGCATTAGAGATTTTAATTGATCTGACTGTGGTTGGATCATTGAAATGACTTTTTGTGTAGATGCTGTGTGTTTATCGCGATGAATCCGGAACTGGAGAGGATTTTTGTTTGAGCGGTTACTATTTCCGAACCGTGTATGTATTCCACTGCAACAGTTCAGCTGCACAGAATACCTGTCAACATTTTCAGCGCTTTGAAGCATAAACTTGCATTCATATGCGGAATATTCTGCAAACAGGATTAACTCGTGTGATATTTGTATTGTCGAAACTTCGTGAATAATAAATATCGAATGTTAAAACTACCGAAATCCAGTTTCGAAATCGAAAAACTAAACTATACTTGAAAAGTTTACCATTTGCCAGCAGCATTGGTTGTATATAACTATGTATATAAGTCGCTCAGAGGTAACCCTATAACGGCATAATGGGAAAAAATATATAAAACTGGATCCATCGGCTATGCCGCCTTTCCCAAAATATAAATAAATTGATTAAATAATTGCCGGCGAAAGAAATTTAATAAAAAGATAAATACTACTTTATTATTGAATATATGTACTCAAGAACAAAGAACCTTTCATTAAAAATAGGCATTATGCCTATAAATTTCGAGTTGTATTTTCAATACTAATTTTAAACGCGCTGATTTTTGCGCGGCGATCAATTCGAATCTATTTGTAAGAACCGTAAAAGGGTACGAACATTCAAAATTAAAAATAGCTGTATGTCAAAAGCTCAATAAATAAATTACGAACAAAAATAGTCGACGAATTAAAGTAAAATTGTATATTGTATGTATGAATGTGCATATGTAATATATGTACATGTATTATACACAAAAACGAAATAGCAAGTGGAAAAAGTAAACCTTTAGCGGCCATTGGCGTGCAAATTATAATATGTCTAAGTTGGCGTCTTTAGGCGACAAAGGCAGTTAAAAGGTTAATTAAATATGAACTGAGCGATTCGCATTTGCAGAAGTCGATCAAAAACTACAAAGTTTATTATTCAAGCTTATTATTCAAATATCCCGTCACTTAATACTGTGTAGCTCCGAATACAATTAGAAACAATTTTTGAAAAAAACTTTTAAGATGTGATCAACTCATAAATCAAACAGCAGGTATGGCAAGTGACGTAATTTAGAGCGGCACTATCACCAGCGACTCTCTAGACGTAATATTACACATGTATGCAAAAAAGTGAATTGCATTCTTAAAATACGTATTTTATTTTATTTTTTTATTATTTTATTTTATTTCATAGAACATAAACACTCGCTTCTACAGATCGCTCCAAAGCGACGAGTGCACTTATACAGATACAATACAGTCAATCAATACAATCAATATATGTATGTATGTACATAAGCATCTTATACAATGAGAATTCATACAAACATCCACAGTGACATATGGAGAATTTTTTGCAGAATTTTAGAATCAAATTGGCGAACCTCAAGACGCTGAATAACTTGAGATTAGCAAGAGAGATCGGGAAGGCAAAAAAAATCAGAAAAATTGGCAAACTTTAATAAGAAACGATCGACCTAGAGTCACAAACCAAGGTCTCACCAGCAGCGGGACTCGAACCCGTGACCACTCTGCTTGAAAGCATAATCTGCTAATCAATAGTCCCCGCCGCTGGTTCATTTCAATCGGCATCTATCAGTGGGTGCGACGCGATAATAGCACTTTCTCACACAATGACATAATCTTTATTTAGTTTACTATCCGAAGTGATAAATACCGTCAAAGGTACTCTCTAACACGGTCGTGAGATAAAACTGTGGAGTCGACAGTGTTTGTGCTAGACCGGAATTCTGCGTCATGACACGACGCGTGACATCAAGATTTGTTTGAAGTCACGACCCGTACATGTATTTCGACTCGGCTGTATGTATTAGACGCTGCATCGTATATTGACTCAATTAACGATAAGACAAAAAGTACCGGAATGATGTTTACGACGATCACGAAAACGCACGCAGTCGCTAAGAATACGTCTGGGTTATTTGTACGCTAAAATCATTCCAGATTAAACAGATTTCACGATCAAACGAGTCGATTTTGCGCGGTATTTGAACCGGTGACCTCTGGTCAAGTTTCTAACATTCCAACCTACCTTTTTATATTATTTAATGATGCTTTTTATAATCATTTTATTTTACAACGCTCGCATACAAACACTAGTGGCGCCAAATATGTATGAACAGCAACGCTTGTACTATATAGGTATTATATTGTCTACAGATAAGTCTCTTGTAGGGTCTCTGACTAAGACGTTTGTTGTAACTAGAAATGCTACGACAAACCCTATTAAAGATAGGTACTGATCCCTGAGAAACTATTACAACAGGAAAATTGCCAGAAACGTATCTATCTCTACACGGATGAGCACATTCTATAATAGCACCTATCGATACTCACACCTGGTATAGCATATCGCAAAGGCACGTGTGGTACTCCTTATCGTTATTTTTGACGGTCGAGGCCATCAATCACTACCTTAGCCTTGAATGGCGAAAAGGAAGGTAGGGGTTGGAAGCAAACGAACACTTATTAAGGAAGGTGAGGGTAGTGGACGGGGGAGGGAGGGGGAGCCATAGCATAATGTTCTCGCCCAGCATCCCTCTAACTAATGATGATTGAATTTCGCGCCATAATCGCGACCCGTGAATAAACACGATTACCAATTTCGCTGGAACATCTCTCATTTCTCGCCCGTCCGCCAAAATTTCCTGTAATTCCTTTGTTAATTGCTAGCAGGCTAAAGGTTACCGACGATTACGGGCCCCTAATTAATTCCGACGCAAATTGGCGAACCCCTCCTTGTCTATCTCCTTTTCTAATATCCGACTAGGGATCGTATCGTCACTTCGGGAAAAATTTAATAAGTGAAAACTCGCCAATGAATTCCAAGCACACTGATTTTCGGAGTAAATCGCTCGAAAACAAAATGCCCAAAATCAATTGTTCGGAAACGAAATACTCTAAAGGAAATGTTTCGTCGAAGATCATTTGCTCGAAATATATGCACCTAAATGCTTGAAAAAAAAATGATAAAATAGGCTATTTAATGATGCATTTCTATAATTCATGCTATACAAAAATATGGCAACACAAGTAAAGAATAAATTTATAAAAAAAACAAATAAACTCTAAAATAAAGACTATATATAAAAAATATTGTATACATATATATTTATTTCAAAATATTAAAATAAGTGACTTTTTGCCCCAAAGCGTCACTATGGTCGGAAACATTTTAAAACAATATTAAAATAAATAATAATACAATGATATGGATAAAAAAATCCCAAAATTCACTGACACACACACACATTTTTTCTAGATCATGAAAACGTGATAAGTGATCGATTCTAGTCAAAATCTCGTGTTCGATTTTTTCGCATGATCACAAAACTTCTATTGTTACTACGATAAAGTACAACAATATTATAAAAATAATAATACAAATTAAAAATTGAAGTCCACGTGTGAGTTGAAGAACAAATCAACATCAAGTAATATACCCACCCCTTAATTTACGGGAGAGATAAGTTCTACGAAAATTCAATTTTGAGACAAAAGATCATCGTTTTCTGTTAGTTCACCACGAATTGATGTGATCTCTATTTGGACTGAATGGAAATATATAAAAGACATATATTTTTACAAAGCCATATAAAGAAACATATGTGCAATAATACATACACATATATAGAATAAAATGGCAATTCTTAATATGCTATTCCACATTGCATATAATCGTATATATTGAAATATGCTCGAACATATTGTATTCCGAACAATATGACATTCGAACAATCGATTTCAAGCAAATACATTCGAACAGTTCACCGGATACGATGATTTTCAACACGGCTTCGAGCGCCGTTAAAGAAAAGTACGTAATAATTTCAAAAAACGACCCTCGTTTTGCCCTATTAAGAAGTTTATAATTCACATTTAGCATGTTAAACTTGCGGCACTCTCGGTTTTTACACATTAAAGGTACATAAAAATAAATATTTCGATGATGATCGAATCGACAGACTTCAGAACACAAACACATATAAATTTTACACACATACATACGTACATATATGCAGAAGATGGAAGTAATTTATCTTGTCGAGATTACACTCAAATAATAAAAATAAACGGACGTTGCAATACATACATATATCGAGGCCAAGTTGAACGAACCCCGTTTCCAATGATTTATCAATACATAATTTGAACGAACACTTTCCGTGAAGTCATAAACATCGGCCGTGTTTACTTTTATGCTGGAGAACATCTCTCTCACTGCGAGCTGGGTATTTATCGCGCTTTAGATAAGTATACACACGTACTTATTCCGATTCGTGCTTTAGGTCGAATTTAAACACAGAAATTGTTAAATAGAATCTTGACAGATATCGAACAGAGCACAGGTGAAGTGGCTATCTTTGATGTTTCTTTTACAAAAACAGTGTTTCCAATGTTTTTTGAGTATCAATTTTACTACTGAATTAGTGACTTACATATTTGCAACATACAAAATGGCCGAATTTCGAAGGCTTACGTTAACTTGCATCCTGCATCCTATTCGCACGTACGCCAGTACACAGCGTGCTAGAAGGAGTCTAAAGGGCGAAAACATACAGAGTGGTATGGGACGTCGCGTCGTCGGCTTCAAGCTATGACCGTAAACAGTGGATGTTCCCCAAACCGAATTCGGGTGTAGTTGCACGTGCAGAATGCATATGTTTGGGAGGTCGCACTTGTATGCATTTCCATATTGAACCGACAAGTTCCTCCTACATTTCTTCAAATATGGGATTCACCGTTATCGATCACTGTCAAGCAAGGATAAAATATAATCGAAAATAGTCCAGGGGGTGATTTTTGGGACTATGTACCATGTATGTACATACATACATATGTAGGCTAGGGGTTAAGTGTAAAATGTTTAAAAGTATCTAAAAAAAAACACACGTACCACTCAGTGTGTTTTCGCCCTATATATCGTCTGTCATTCGTGGGGTAATTGGAGAAGGGAAATGTTCTACTTTCAGCATCTATCTTTTTTTTTAGATATGTATGTATAATACCACTTAGTGTGTTTTCGCCTATACTTGCATGTACACGAACAGGATGTAAAGGCAATTTCATCCCCTAAATCAGTTTGGCCAAGGTCGAGATCCATTCCATTAGAAATTGTACGCCAAAAATAAGCAAAACGAAAAGTTTCAGCAAAATCGTTAGCCTTCATTAGGATAGGCCGTTTGATTTTTACATAGAAAAAAATAAAAGTTTCACCGCAAATACTAAGAAATAATACTCATTAAATACATACATATACATAGTTGTGGTTGTAAAAATTACCAATATGATACAAGGAAGTAATAAAAACCTGACCCAACGAAAGTTTCGCTCTTTTTGAGGGAAATTGATATTAGCTACATACATGTAGCAATTTCTACCATCACTTTGATGTGTTCACTTCACTTTTCGAACAACTCTCCGATATTTCTCCTATATCTATTTTCGAACAACTATCCAATCATATATCAATTGCATTTCAGCTTAGTTTGCATTTTCATTTTTTTGTATCCACATTTGCAACATACCTGCACTAAACAAATATTCTATAGACTTAATGATAGTAAGAGTTTATTACAAGGTTTGACAAACACTGCTAAACCCAAAGACAAGTGAGGGAGAAGATCAAAAACTCTTTTTAAGATCAAACTTTGCAGAGGTACATATATATGTATGTACATACATATGTGGAAGCATGTCCATTTGTAGTTGGCGTTTTGTACATATTCGGTGCATCGTGTGGGAAGAAGAAGACTTGATTATATAATAACTGCTTCGACCTTCATTGTCATTAATGAAATGATGCAGCCAATACAATTGTTCAAAACTAAGAATACTCGGTCAACGATCAATAAATAATATGACAGTCATCAAGGGAGTGACTCAGCTTCGTAACAAATTTTACATTGGAGGTACATAATTATGGACTTGTTGGATAGTTGCGGCTTTTTCTTTGAAGTTTTACGTTCAAAATAGTAACATGATTATAAGAAGCACTGAGACAACGTTTTGTATTATTTTTCGTCTCGATGCAATTATTTTTTTATATTTCATTTCAGTAGTCTTTGCAGTTGGCAAACTCTAAATCTAAATTCTATTGATCAAACATATGCGATCAACCTATAGTTCTGAATATTTTAGCTAAACGCTTCCCGAACTTTTCGACTGATTTCCGAAAATTGTATCCCCTTCATTTCAGTTTTTTATAATTAATTGAGTTTTCAAACACCCCCTCCCCACCCTCCTAGCTACACTTATGGAGCGTATACATACATATTTAAATTACAAATCTGCAGATTTAATTTCCATCCCCTAAAGTTTAAGACCTAATCGACCCTTGGCAAACTGCCGGTTGTGAATCGCTGTCTTGAGTCGAGCTGTAGGCGACCAATAGGAATCGCATATTTGTCCGCTACTGCAAACAGCCGTGAAACGAAATATAGAATAGTATTAGGATAATAGTAGTTCAGGATCCAAATTAAAGGCCAAAGTCGCTTTACAGTATTTAATCAACGATCCCAAAGGTCCAGACGGAACCGCGGTTCACTCCAGAATTGTCTGATCTAACGTGTGTACCTCCTTATAAAGGACAAGTTACACAGCACAGCTTGCCCGATCCATTGATGTGTCTATTGTCTAAACACTTAAAGGTCTACCCTGGCAAGTCTATTGTTTACACGCGCACTCACCCAGGTCAGTGAGAATTCCAGCGTATCCTTTATTCGGGCACTTGCTGAGTGAAATCCGGGGTATCTATTGTTCACCCACGAATACACTGCGATAGAGATGTTTCCACGTCACATTATTTAAGATGTATACAAAAAACTCATTTAATGATTTTCCGCTTATGTCAAATATAAAATTTAAATAGATTCACAAAACAAATTATGAATATACAGATGTATGTGAATTGTATACCATGCAGAGCTGGTTACGTTGGATAGTTTACTCTACATATTACGCAAACCTGATACGATACCTATAAATTAACACCATTTCCTCCGGCGGCAATAAATAGGCTCTAACAAAACTCATCAATCTAATTCTAAAAACGAAATCAGACGGAGCCAGTTACAATAATAGTAAGGAATAGAAGTAGAACGTCATATATTTCACCGATAGACAGTTGAAAAGAAATAAATACTAGAGATAAGAGCATTAGACGTATTTCACACCAGAATAACATACAATGTTATCGGCGAACGTGAAATGAAAAAAAAACATAAATAAACAAGAAAATAAACGCTCACCAAACCCAAGAAAACCGAGCACTATTGAAAAATTTAATCAGTACCCTGAAGTCAGTCATTAAAAACTCAAGCGAATCCGACTCCGATTTCGTGTTTAAATCGCATTTATTATTTGCCTGAATATATGTATATATGTATGTATGTCACAGTGAAATTATGACAGCAGTGAAATTATTTCACTAACGTTTCAGTGAAATCATAACCTATTACATTTTCACTGGCCCCTATCAGTGATATTACAATTTTTGACTGTTGGGTGATAGTGCATCACCAATACGAATCGCGCCACCCCACGTCACAACCCCGCTCCACTCCATCCCCACTCCGATGCCAAACTAGCGCTCACACACCCTCCCCGCAACCCCGCACCTGTCCATTCCTACTCTCCTCATGGTCCACTATCTGTTTAGATTTAGCTTTTTTTTATGCCGCATGTGTGGGCTGGATGTGGAAGCAAACATATCATAATATCCTAGCAGCCAACACTTGTCACAAGGTTAGGTTAGGTTAGGTTAAGTTAGGTTGGTTTTATTTATTTAAGATTGGGATTTTAGTGTTGGTCGTACGTTCGGATTACAAATTCACTGACATTGAGAAGTGAATTTGTAATTATATTGTTATATCCGTATTCGCTGCTTGAGCCAGTGAAATTATAATCTCACTAGTGTTATTATTAAATCACTGAGAATAACAGTTTCACTGTAACATACATATATGAATATTGAATTCAACAATAAACAATGTATGCAGATCCAAGCACACCCAAGGATATCTCCAAGTGGTCACAGAGCACACACATCCCACGCGTTTAATTGTGGACAATAAGTCCACTGGAGCATAATTGGCGATATTTAAATGAGGCGAGGGAGATGCGATCGGTTTCGAATCCGATGACATCTCTTCTCTCTGAACTTGCACGTAAAAGCTGGTCTGACAGCTCGTACCACGCAGGACGCGGCCAGAGCTGAATGTGTACATTTATATAAATTACTTCCAATTAAGCAGCCAGCTCGGGCGTAAACCAGACGACTCCATAAAGCAACCTTCAGATGCTAGCTGACTCCGGGCATAAATTACAGCCATTGAAATAAAACATGCACGTTTGTATCATCGACTCTCGCAACGTACACTGAACGCTATGAGTATACCTACATATGTATGTATGTATGTACATGTTTGGATGTACTTTGGTGCATCCGACTCCAGACTAAACATTAGACGTATTCGAACATGTACCATTCATTGGTTGGAATACGGTGAATGTGTACTTGGATGTCTTTAGTGTAAAAGAATCTTGATTTAACTTTTTAAATATTGATTAAATAAAACAAACAGTGACATTTAGACATGTCATGATGACCTTTTACCCTTACCAGTGCATTGACGAAGAATTGTTTAAGTGTGAACTTCTTTGGCATTGTGTGAATCGTAAAATGGTTACGGAATTGTGTAAGGAAATTTAAGTGGAGGCACACGCTATTCAGTGAATTGGTTTGGTTGCCAAAGTCTTAGCTTTGCGTTAATGCTAAACACCGAGAGGTTCCCGGTCAATCAAGTCCTGAGTCTCGATTGAAAAGAATGTATTGCTGCTAGTTAGACTTGAATATTTATGACTCCAAATCAATCGTTTCACTATTAGAGTTTGAGAAATTTATCTAATTTAATTGTTGAAACGGTTCCGCATCAAATTGGCAAAAACAATCCTACTGATTGTCATCACTATTTTAATATGATTTCAAAATTATATACACATGTAGAATTTTAATACAATAGGCAACATGGTAAAATAAAAAATTGTTAAATTTTTATTTCGTTAGTTTAACATGTCAATCAATATATACAACATTTAATGTGTAACCTTAAACAATTTGCCAATGCTATTAAAATCGAAATTTATAAATATAATCGCATAGAAACAATTTTCGATGACATTAATTATAACGAGCCTACTAAAGCAATGGTTAGTTTTCCTTTATTTATGATTTCGATTTTCTGTTTAAGTATATAAATAATTAATTAATTTTCTGTTTATGTATATAATTCGCTTGATAAATCTCAGCCATGTCAATTTTGTTGAAATAAAATTATAGCATAATGAAAAATAATCACCGTTTGCACCTATCATAGTGAATTGGTAATTGATATTACCCCTACGGAGCTAGATTCACTAATAACCGATATTTGTTAACAGTAGCCTCGCTAAGGTCCGTGCGGGGAGTGCCGTCTGCACCGGGTGACACCATTTTTGGGGTGACACCAAATTTTTCAAATTGAAAAACGCTAATTCGACATATGTATGACGGTCCTCGAGGGGCTACAAGCTTATCTGCAATTTCTGTATATATACACTTTTTTGTATTTTTACAGCTAATGCCAAATTCGTCTGGTGCAGCTATACATAGTATCAAATATGGGCCATAAAAGTTGTGCTCGAATTCCTGAGGAATCAGTGCATATACTTAAGTATACTTATAAGGTAAGAAGGTTAACTGATTCAGTCAAACGGAGATGCAATCCAGAAACAACGTTTGAACTTAACTTCTCTTTTGGCGCATCTTTCTCGTATGTCATAACAATTAACAAATAGTAAATAAAAAAATATTTTAATATGAAGTATCGTTACTTTTCATTACATATCCGTACTTTTTGGCTCATTTGCTTGAAGGATTTTTAGCTCATTTCTAATGTCAGTAGGTCACAACATTAATTTTTGAAGAGAATATTTTCAAATATTTGCTTTTTCTTCAAATTTTGTTTTACCGCACCCACCAGGTGAAACCACCGCTAGCGACGCCACTGTTTGTTATAATGGATCGGAGCCATGTGGGAACCGAAATTTTGGCCAAATTTCACGGACCAAACTGGGCGACTCCGTTAAATTTTTCACATAATCATTATAATTTATAAAATTAAAATTATTTTTTATACAAGGGAACAATATACTGATTGCGATTATTATTACTACTAAATCAATGAACATCTAATATTAGCATTAAATATTTTCTGTAAACGGCGAGAACCAAAATTCTCCCTATGACTAGTTAAAAAAAATAGTACCTACACCAAGCACCTGTTTAGGTATATAATAAAAGAAGAGAATGTTGTTTGTAATATTTCCGCCAGATTTAATATATTATTTAATTTTAATATGCTAACAATACAGTCCATTTGAAACTTGCCCCGTCCAAAAATAGCACTGCTCTGTTAAAAATACAATATTGTAAGTAAAACGAATGTGATAAATTTCGCTTCGTGGCATTGACGTCACCATCAAACCAATTCACTATACCTTCCGTAAAGTAGTTTTACTTCAAAATTTCATACACATACACAGGCCTGACGAGAAAGAGGGGAGCCGGGGTAAAGTTCCATGGCCAGGACTACTCGAGGGGCCCGTGTCGAGACGGCCAGCTGACATTAATATTTTATATTATTCTACATAAAATACACGAATTTATTTAATGCTCAATGTTTATCATTCTTCGATCCACGCATTCTTTGTGTCCATGTGAAATTGTACCTGTTATATCATACATACTTATTCAATTATTTCAAAAAAAATAGCAACCAACATATATGTATGTATTTTTCTAATAGTTCTAATGGATTTTTTGCATATCAATAATATATCTATAAGATCTTTTTTTAGTTTGTCATAGGGTCCGAAACTAATTTTTCCCAGGGCCCGGGATTCTTGGCAGCAGCCCTGTTTATACAAGTGAGAAAAAAGATAAAGTAACCTAATGAAAAGACAACTAAATTACACAACCTAAAAAACAATCAGCATTTCAACTTTATAAGAAAGACATATTGTACATATGTATGTACATATATGTACTATCAGATAAGATCATGATGTAATTGAATAACCTTGTGTAGTGTATTTGGACCGAGGGATCTCTGATTAGAGAGGAATGCGGCGTTGAATTACATCGATCAGATCCCTCGTATATCTTCGTCCGAAAAGAACTGAAGACAAACCCAACATGAAGACACTTCAAGTACACTGGAAAACTTAATATCGACCAAGTGCGTGTACAAAACTGGAAGAGGAAAAAAATAGAATAAAACACTATACATGATTAATGACAGAAGTCGCGGTCGGTCGATGCTTCTGCTCTGCCTTCGGGGAATCCTCCTTATTACACTGTGATGAATTTGGATAAAGCACAATAAGTATTGTTCGACTAATGTTACCACAACAAAAAAACGTCCACTCTCGAGAAGCTGCCGGCCATTGTCGGTCCTGTGATTGAGTGAAGTATGTGGACTGGAGAAGAAAACATCAAGGAAAACTAGCGTTAAACTTTAACTAACCGCATAGCAGAAATTTTCAAACAATACACGTATTAAACGGAACGAATCATGAACGAGCATAAGATCGACCAATTTATCTAACGATGAATCATTAAAATCATCGTTTTGGGTACGGTCCATTAAACGTCATCGTATCTCAATTTTCATCGACAGAATGCACCGATTCAGTTTAGTCACATCCGTTCGGTCGAATAATGCATAAAAAATATTCAAAAAGTCATTAAGTGCTTCGCGGCATACTTTTTACAGCATAAGCTTGAAAAACATTGCTAAAATGGTTTATAGTTGGGTCATATCAACATCATTAGGATCCTCCAGACTGAGATGGCGAAGCAACAAATCGTCATCAAATGACTGATGCATTACCTGACTGTAATATGATTGATATCTTAACTAAGCTTATCTCATAATAAGTCAATGTACACAGAATCTACATAAAGTAACGGTGATATTCACTGTCATGGCTAATGAGCGACGTACGAACGATATCTATGCTTTATCCACAAAAAATGGTTCACTTTTGTCAATGGCACCCAGACCTGAAATCCTTGTATTGACATAGGTTTGACAGTGATTCCCATATTTGAAGAAATGTACAAGAAACTTGTTGGAAAAAAACCCCTTGCGGTGTGAGACTGATTTTTCACCACAGAAGGCCAAGAGCGCACCCATGCCATCAGATTCAGTGTTTGCGCCTTAAAGCTTCAACCAGCTGCGTGGACTAGTGGTTAGCATACTATGTTTTCGATTGGTACGAGTCCTGCTGCTGGCCAACCTTGGTTTGTGACTCCAGATTGTTTCCTATCAGTTTTCCAATTGTTCTGTAAAAATTGGCATCTCCTTTTCTATCTCTCTTCTTAATCTCAAGTTATTCAGCGTGTTGAGGTTTGCAAATTTGATCATATAATGGTGCAGAAATTTCTCCATATATGTCATTCGCATTGTATAAAATGTATATTTACTGTATTGTATCTTCATACGTGCACTCGTAAAGACCATTTTTCATGTTCTATGAATCAATAAAGTTAAAAACACATATTTTTAAATGCACAAACAGATAAAGGTTGACTAAATCCAGATGTTAATAGCTGCAGGGGGGTCAACCGGGTGTGAAGAGAATGACACTATCCGAGTAAGCCAGAGTGCACGTGTACATGCAAATATACAAACATCTCTTTATAATTCTTTGGAAATTAAAAAAATATCACCAATCACATAATGCATATGTACATACATATGTAGGTATAGATATATTGACTTTATATTAAATACCTTGAACAAAATTTGTTGAGTAATGTTCTAAAGTAGATTTAATGTACTGAAAGACAGACATGTCCTTTAATCAATTTTCACATACTTAAAGACCATTAGCTGTAAAAGTTTTAGAACTCGCCTCGACTTCAGTGCCACTCTAACTAAGAAACGCGAATTTATCAATTTCGTGGAACACGTCTAACTACATACATACATATGTACCTAACTAACTACTTATAAGCTTGTTAGCAGAGCAGGTGTGCCACATTTTACACAAATGTATGAACATGTATATGTATAATGAGAAAATTTAGAAATATTTGCTAAAAATCTCATAAAATATATTTGATTAAGGGATGTGACACGACAAAAGCGATAAACCGTTTTCCTCCGCTGTCACAAAACCAAGATGAGATCGCCATGTTTGCCGTCTCCGACGCTAAATAGAAAGCCTGCTTAGATTCGATCTGAAATCCCATTTCCTAGTTTATACGTAATGGGATAAATAACTAAATCGCTACACGCGTGGATTCTAAACGGATTGTAATGTCAATATCGTATTAAAACTTCAAATTAAACAAACTCCCCCCCCCCCCATCGAGAAGCCAATACTATTTCGACTGCCAAAACAACGAATCATATGTACATATTTAGGTAGATATGTAGGTAGATAGTAGAATATATAATATATGTACTCGTGTACGTATATCCTCTAATTGCTTTTGGTTAGATTCTATAAACGGATTCCAATGTCCGTCGATAAATCCATAATGTCTTTTTAAAAAAGCGGCTACCGCTCCAGTTTCAATACTATCTAGAAATGGTTCAATATCTCATTCTGTCACAATACGATTTCTTATTAAGGAGAACTAACGGCGGAATTCCTCCAGTTGGTTTGAATCCTCAGGATACATTAAAAAAATCAATACTGACAACACAGATAAGGAATAAAAAAGAACTTGAGGTACAATACGTTATAACAGGGTTACCCCAAACTACATATGTACATATATTCTGTGAAGTATGTGCAAATGTTCGGTGAAAATTTATCAATATCAAAATGCGGCTTAAGTGTATGCATTTTATAAAAACTGTCTGCCCTGTAAAATAACCAACATTTTTCGTGGAAGAAACAGTTTGAGAAACTTGCTTAGGTATATTTCCTCTGAACTTCGAAGAAACTTCTCATTATTTCGTTTTGTTCTCCAGCTTCTAAATGGTAATACGTCATGCGCGTCGTTAATGGAACGGTTGTCAATTATTTGCGAAATAGACATTAAAATTTGATGATTGTACTTCCTACCCGCACAGTACTTTATCAGATGGCTCCTATTCCATGAGCTATCCGACTTCTTCATGAAATCGTTGCTGCCGTGCCTGAATGTAATATTTTCCACCTCGGTGAGCGTAATTGTCAGATTATTTTAACCTATTTGTCTGGTAGCCTGCGCTCATCATTAGTTTGATAATTGTATGAATGGATTTCAATCTTCTCTTTTCTATTTGGGCTTCACTTATAAATATGTATTTTTTTCTGTATTATTATACATTTTTTCTGATAGATTTTCGAGCATTGTAGCGCATTAGAGATGCCACTTAATTAAAATACTGACAAATCGATGGTCAGTAATAAATGTTACCAATCAAATATTAAATAAAAATGTTTCTATTGTGTAAATCAAAACGATGAATAAATTCATAACTACGCCAATGTAATAAACCAAATTCAAATCGAATAATTTATCATAAAATTATTACAACCCAAGCTAAACTAATTCGTCCAATTAATTTTGATCCTCAAACCGGACAATAAGGCAAATTAATACCATAAAGGAAATTATAAGATTATGAAACAACACAAATAGACAAAAGAAGTGCTTAAATATTTAATAATTCAGTAATACAATGTATGTTATATTATACCTTTTTTGACGCAAAATACGTACTTTTTATATTCGCTTACGCATATGAAATTACGTATATAAAATTGGAGATTAAAATGCTAATTGATTTCAACAATTATAATTAATTTTCCTAGTGACTTAGACCTAGAGAAAATCCGCATTATTGTGTCAGTCATGTGAAAAAAATGTATGAAATTTCGATAAAATTAGGTATTTACATTTTTGCAAAATAATCTTAAAAATAATAGATAAGAAAATACATCGGCAGTTTTATTTAACTGCAGTACAGATTCGTTGAGACAATCGGGCAGTATGATAATAATGTGTATGTGAATTAGGATTGCAATTTACCTTCAAATTTCTTAAACCGGAAAACGGTAAATGATTTTTTTCGGTGGTAGGAAACTTTTTCCGGTGGTAGGTATATCGATATTTACCGGTAAAATTTTTTTTTGTGGATTAGATAACTGTATGTGGCTACTTTTCTTAAAAACGTTAACCTACATAGATTGAATCATGAATGATTAAAAATAAAATATATTTAATTTAATTTAATTTTTATAAAATATATTAAATTTAATTTAATTATTATAAAATATATTAAATTTAATTTAATTTTTATAAAATATAATTAATTTAATTTTTATATATTTAATTGTTTAATATGAAAAAAAAATGGTAAAAACTACCTACCTACATATTATATAAAACACCAATAGAAAAATTAATTAATTAATTAAATAAATTTTCAATAGATGGCGAAATGCTCAGAGATTTATTTCCCCCAGAGGAAACATTGGTAGCAAACAGTATATACATATATAGTTTTTTTCTTTCGATATTATATTCATATATTTTGTTGGCAGTGGTTTAGCTGTGACGTACATATGTATGTCGAATCGAAACGACTATTAATAGTACGGCGAGCGTTATCTCAGATACACAGACAGCGATAGTATACATATATGCATAGATTTTGAGTCTCTTCATTTTTAGACGTATGAAATTAGGATGGAGTGCATTTGGACGAATGAATGTTGTTTTTAAATAAAAAATTCCCCTGTCTGAAGAAAAAGATCTCCGATCAATGCGTTTTGCCAGTGATGATTAGTCACCGGAGCCTGAGGGGGCCGTGTATTGTTCAAAGGTTGTAAATGCATTGTTAAAGGTTTGCCGAACAATGGATAGCACTGTGACTATCCTACCTCTAGTGATGATATATGGATGTGAAACTCGGACATTGAACGCCAAGATGCTACACAAAGTCCAATGCACTCAAAGAAATATGGAACGCTGTATGCTCAGCATAACGAGGAAACACAGGAAGCGGAATACGTGGATGAGAAGTATGACGGGGGTAGTTGACATAGTAGATAAAGAGTAAAGAGTTTGAACCGGCAATGGGCGGGCGATGTGGCGAATGGATGAAAGGTGGACAAAATAATGCTTGAATTCTAACCGCGAGAATGCAAAAGGGTAAAAGGAAGGCCGCAGGGAAGATGGGTAGACGAAATTACGAAAATGTGTGCGGTGAAATGGATGAGAGTTGCGCAAAACAGAGATGAGCGGAAACGTGTTGGAGAGGCCTTCATCCAGCAGTGAATGGTGAATGGCTGTGATATATGTAAGTGACATCTCACGTTTGAAAGTATCAAACGGCCGATTGTTTTTTTTACCCGAGTAGGGATTTGGTAAATTCGCAACACACCCCCTCCCAACCCTCCAACCCTTGAAAGGTCACGCGACCGTTCCACATTTGTCGCGTGTAGACACGACGTAACTTTGATGCCAACTAGGACGATCTCTTAACGACTATCGACCGACGGGTTCCATAATGAGGCAAAAATTTCCAACGTCACATTACACTCAAGGCAACAAACAAATAAGCTCCAATCAATAAAACGGACAGCTTTACACACGAATAAATAAGTGGCAGTCAACGGTTGCGGCAACACTACTAGATAAGAAGAGGGAGGGGTTATCGCAATACTCGACGACGGTTCATTCATGTGTTCCAAACACGTGTACCACATACTACATACATATGTGGGTATCTGCTGGGTACCTGGAAGCAGCGCAATAATTAACCGGCGAAAAGCACCTCAGCAGCAGCTGCTGCCGCAAAACGTGGCAACAGCGCTCGCAGACGGACAGGTACCCACAAGTATATCCATCTCTCTACCTGGCGAGGTGGTCGTACCTTGTACCTGCTGCTGCCGATGTTGCTGATGCTTTTGATGCAGTATCCACAGCTGACCAGACCGGTTCTGCACACTGCCTGTGTGTATATCCACCTCTACTTTCCTCCCGTCCTCCCACCTCACCCCCCGCCAGGTGGCCGATTCACCATCAAAACAAAATACGCCATGAATTATTGAACAGTTCGCACGGTGAGGAGTGCGTGTGCGTCAAGTGCGACTCTTTTCGTGTCAATTAAGACACAATTTTTGAATATAGGACGTCCTGCCGAGGATACGTTCTATGAGCTGTTCAATTCGACTGAATATTTAGACAGTTTGGCCCGAGGGGTTCACCCCACATCTGGAAGCATCTGTGAGTATATTTCAAATGTCAAGTAATGCTGGTTAACGAATTGAACGCCTGCACGCCATCACCCCTTCTGATGCGTTTTGACACAACTGTGAATAAACTTGAAACATACGAATATATCTAAATTGATCAAAAACTACACTTGACAAATTAAAATAGTCCATTTTACAATACAATGCTCATAAAAGCGGACAATATTTAGAAGGTCGATTGTTAATTTTACTTAGCCTAATTATGTATTTTTGTCCATGCACACATCTAAATACAAATTCATATTTTAGAACGTCATCATCTTATCTCAATACTATTCTAAAGGATGTCACTCACGGAGCGATTTATAGGCCGATAAATAAGTAGCTACGAATTTTTTTGCAGCAAGCGACGCTAAAACCGACTCTGTATGAGATTTAGGAGAGAATCTTTCGAATACGTTTCTTATATTGTATTATTTTGTGAAAAATAACGACAGTTTGACAGGCTACCCTACATAAAGATGCTCAAAAACATTTACTTATTGTTTTTTTGAAAAACATTGTATTATAATTCAATTATAAAAGTATCCACAAATTTACTAATCTGTCTGGCGATGCAGTTTTGCAGAAATCATATATTTTTTTCGGATAAGACTTTTAATATTAATCCAAAATTAGATTCGACAAAATATATTTTTGTTCGGCACCATTCTCAGAATCGAAATCGGGAAATTCCCCCAAAAAATCTCTACATACATATGTATCTCAAGACATTTTCAGTTCGCATGCCCTTGTCAGTATCAGTAGAAAGCAATGGACCCTTGCTAGATTTTCGTTATACAAACGCCTACAGGAAAAATTTCAGCATAATAAATTTTAAAAATAACATACATTCTTATTTATGTTAATATTTTCATCCAAAAAGCAAAGCACGCCCACAAACGACTTTTTCTCGAATTCTCGAAATCGAACAGGCCAAACGTTAAAACTTTGAGCGAAAAAGCTTGGTAATTCGACACTAATATAATAACAAAACCAGCGAATATCCAGTAGGTACATATGGTAAATTCAATATTCGCAGTTCGTAATAACCACCTGTTTATTTTTCTATTCTTGCGCGGAATAAGGCACGGGCACATCATACAAATAATAACAATAACATATGTACGTCCGATAAGATCTCGCTAAAAAAGGGGAAAGATCACGGCTTTCGGCATCCTTGTTCAGAATATAAAAAAAACCTACCTACCCAAGAATGCTGCGATACCGATTTACAAACACATCCAAAATCAGATAAACCTTAGCCCGTTGAAAATCAAACCGACAGATAGCAATTAGTCGAATAGATTCGGTCCAGATAAAATCATCGGTCTTTCTAGGAGTCTCAATAGCGACATTATTGCACAATCGGCGAATTTCATTTCGAATTCGATACCTTTATTTGTTGAAGTGCGAACGTGGTTTATCGCATTCGCGTTTATCTTCGCACGTGTTAACCCCATAGGCATACGGGTCCGTACAAATATTCCATTCTATTAGTATTAGCCTTCTATGCGAGTGGCTTTTTAATGGTTTTTAAACTTATATGCAGACAGGGCTGCGGAGTCATTAATTATATAACCTATTAGTGAAGTAAAGATATATATGAGAGATAATGAGGGCGTGTAATGCAAATTTTATAAAATATAGAGTGAAAAAGATAAAGTTACAGGCATTTAAATAATTCAAATCTGACAAAACGAGTGGGGGGCGGAAAGTCAAGCAAACAAGTCTAGTGGCTATTGACAATGGGTGAGTTGTCACCATATCCAAAAGTTTTGGATTCTTAAACATGGTTATTACGATTATTGTTCACCGACTTGGCGGAATGAGTTGAAATCTCTACAGCGGCCAAACCTCGCAAAATGGCAAAGTTTTAAAGCGATCGGACTAATTGACGAAGTGAAACTAATAAAAACCTTGTAAAAAAATCGGGTGACTCCGATTCCGATTCAGCATTTTTGCTACGATTGATCTGATAAGTAGTGTTTCTATCTTTGTCTTTTTCTCATTACGCATATTAGAGAAGACATAAACAAGTGTTAAGACCTGAAATCCTAATAAAAGTAGTGGTAAATGACCCAGACTGATAAATCAAAAATGGCGGCAATTAGAGGGCTATTATTTTTAATAACTAATTATCTTCAAATATATATTAAAAGTATTCACCTATTTTAAATTAAAAATACAAAACATTATAAGATTTTTTTTAAAGGAATTGAAACATGAATGCAATGCAATTTTTATACAAATCAGCAAATTTTGAAATGCTGAAAACTCGGAAATTGCGAGAAATGTGTAAAGGCTGCCAATTTGTTGGAACCTTTTCAAATGAAAATCAGATAAATCGGGCAACTCTGATTGGAAACGACCGACCTGGAGTCACAAACCAAGGTCTGGCCAGCAGCAACCAGTGGGACTCGAACCCGTGACCACTATGTTCGAAAGCATATACGCTAACCACTAGTCCACGCTGTTGTTTGATAATATGTTGCGAATTTAAAATCAAAACAAGGCTGGCCGAATATACATATTTTGAATAAATTAATATTCTAACAGCATTCGATACCGACTGGGACAACATTAGGGTAATTTATACGTAAACACAAGACGTTTTAACATCGAAAATATACATGTCGAAAATCGCATACATATTTATATGCGACTTTTGCGCCGGATAGGAAACGTAATCATCGGTGACATTTTTTTCAGTCATTAGTGACATCATTGGCTATGCGCTCTGAATAAATTCGTTATTTTTTTATGTAACATGAAAAAAGAGGAAGTTCGTTATGTGAGCTATTTAAAATTCGCATCTGATCAAAATATATTTACTTTTCAGAAGGTCGATACATTAACTGATTTGTGATTTCAATGCAAGTACTACTAAATCATGTACAGTCTAATGAGTTTCATGAACATGGATTATTATCAAGAAACTTTTAAGTGTGTAGATATTTGGGAACTTTGGCATAATATATTCATAGTCTATAATTACTCATATAAATTTACCTTGAAAGTCTGAAAGTATATATGTATGTATGTACATACTTCTTGCTCGTCTGCGGATGAAAAAGCTTATGAAAGTAGGTTTTCCATAAAACCGTAAAATTCAACTGTACACGATTCTTTGACGGCGCATACGAAATGTATAATTAAAACTCGGAGTTTCATTTTCAGTTAAAAATATTTTTCACAAGAATCATCTTTGTTATGGAAAATTGGAAATATTCATTAAATATTATTATTTATTTTGCATATTTGCATAACGTTTTTTTACAATATATTTGTGTGATTACAAATGATAACTAGAAGTATGTACCTTATAGATAAGTATGTACAGTAGATACAAAACGATACTTGTTTGCGAATCGGTAACTTATTTCATAAATTTTTATGTATGCTAAATATGTATGAGAATAAAATTTTGAATTTCATTATAAGATGTCATAACAAGCATTAAAATAAAAATAACCAAGGACAGACTAGACTAGCTCTGTTTACTTTCCAGATCAATACATACCAGATTGAAATATTTTGAACGATAAATAAATTTACTGTAGGCTCAAATCTGAAAAAAAAGGCGATCGTAACTCTAATAATAAAATCTAAATAAGCTTAAAAGTTTGATTTTTAATACAAACAATGAACTTTAACGAGTTTTACCAAAATACTATACACACTATGTATGTACTTAGGATCTGTATAAATTATATACTTTTGGGTACCTATTACATAAATTAGTAGCAATTTGATAGTAGTATTTGAATATTTTCCAAACGAACTAATTTTATTATTTCGACCTACACGATATTCTATTTGATTCGATATACACATGTACATATTAGATTAGGATTTTGTAAAAACTGTTGACCTTTCGAAACTTAATCTAAATTTTTGAATCTTCAACTAGATATTTGAAATATTTGGTAGCTCTAGTAGTAGTTTTAGGGCTCAACACATTATCATCATTTATTCATGTTATAAATTGTAATCATTATTCATCATCTTTTACAGGCATTCGCCACCCACTTGTGGATGAAATTCTCATTCATCTCTGTTTTGGGCAACTATCATCATATAACTTTTTCTAATTCAACCATCTAATCAGTGGCTTTTCTAACACCCCTTTTACATTCTTTCGGGTACCATCAAGCACTTCTTTCTTCCATTTTTCGTTCTTCTTCATAGCTACGTGACCCATCCATTGTCAATACAATTTATTCACTTGATCCACTATATCAACTGTATAGTGGATCGGCATAACGATAAGAAATAGGAAACGGAATATGTGGGTGAGAAGTATAATTATATCTTCAGACAAAATAAGTGCTGGAATGGTACCCGAGAGAATGTAAACGGGTGAAAGGAAGGCTGATGAAGATGGATGGATGACTTTAGAAGAATAGAGAGTTGCACAGATTTAATTGAAGCGTTTAGGAGAGACCTTCATCCAGCAGTAGATGGTGAATGTCTGTAAGTGATGATTAGAGGTAGGATAGTCACAGTGCTATCCATTGTTCGGCAAACCTTTAACAATGCATTTACAACCTTTGAACAATACACGGCCCCCTCAGGCTCCGGTGACTAGTGATGATGATCAAATTTAAAATTACTCTATATTGCATATGCACATATAAACTTTTATTTAAACTATTTCACCACAACCTAAATAAGCCGTCATTCCACAGATTTCACAAACTGTTGTTCAAATATAAATAAATCTTTAGAATTGATACAGATTTTTATGTCAAAATTTTCTATACATATAGCGAAATTGCAACATTTGTATTCCTATTTTAAATTAATCAAAAATAGTTGAACATATAATAAGCGACTATTTTTGATATTTAAAACCTATTTATTATTAAAAGCTTGCTATACAAATTCATACATACATATATTACACACGTCAAATGAACTGACAAGTTAATTTAAATCAAACAAATGAAACTCGAATAAAATTCAAATTAAAAAAATAAATGAATTCATTTGTTTTCAAGGCAAATTTTTTTGCCTTTGATCTTATTCATTTCATTGAATATAAAAAAGAATGAAACACAGATATAAAGCATAATAATAATTTGAGCTTTTTATCATATTTACTTATAACCTCAAAATCCAACGACCGGATTTCCTGTATATTATTTTAACCTCAAAATTTACACTTTTCGAAATAAACATTACACGGATGCATTCACGCGTAGAGTTGGCCAGCCTGTAACGGTTAACCTCAAAATTGAATCAGTCCACGGATTAATCGGAGGGATTTTTCAAATAGTAATGCAAATTAAAAACGAAACGTGGATATTCAAAAGCATCGAACGTTTCGTAACAAACACAAAAAAATAAATACCTGTTTGCTGTGGAGCCGACAGAGGCAGGACGGGCCCCCGCCTCACCTCAACACCTCAACACCTCAACACCTCCACACCTCGCAACTCGCAACTCGAAGACCGTCGAGCTGACGACGATGATGATGGTGGTGTGGATGTGGAAGAGTAGACGGCGAACAAACACAACACAAACAAAAACAACAACAGAAAAAAACACAAACTTAAGAGTGAGGAATGCGGGGTTTCGAAGTCGGGGGGGTTGAACTTTGATGCACTTCGGTGGTTGCAATTCGACCGGGGTTTGCGTTTCGATTGGGGTGGTGGTGGGTGGTGGGTGGTGGGTGGTGGATGAGGGTTTTAGCCGCGGACACGGCACGGGGTGTACTTTGAAAGTTTTGAGAGACGCGAACGTTAAAATACAACGAAAGAACACCGAATCGTAACACGTCTTCACGCCGAGGCGTTTCGACGCCGACTGGCGAGAGATGACGAGAGGTGGCGTTCGTTCGTTCGTTCATTCGTTCGCCCATCACCTGCCCGAATCACGATACTTTTTGTTTTGGCCTAAACTTTTTACCATGTCTTTTGACTTTTGACTGCCGGTGCATATATCGCATATGATTGTGCATGTACATTTATCTTGAAGTTTCTACTTTAGGCTTTTGATTCTTGATATGCAGTCAAATTTGGGAGCGTTTTTATTGAGAGCGTTTTATTTATTTTGACTCCTATTGAGCCGCGCCTAGGAGTTCGGCCGACTGTGTGCAAACTTAAATCGACCGTTTTTTAATTTTATTAGCATTTGTATAAAGCCAAGGGGGGGCAAAATATTTTTAGTAATGTTAAATTGTTGGTGTGATATGTATCAAAATGGTTTTTTAAAATACTGTCTCCTGCCTCAATTCGATACGCATAAAGTTGTTCGACATTTCCTTTGGTGCTATCTTTCCCACGAATTGCCAAATCATTTGTTCCGCAAAATAAGACTGTTAAAATAATAGGATACAGTTTCTTTCTGTTTTCTTCAATAGTTCGTTTTACAGAATTATCTATCTGACAAATAATATCCTTATTTGGATCTCTAATGGTTGACGTGAAGTGTTCAGCATCTTGTTGAGACCCACGATGCCATGCTGAGCTGGTATGGTTTTTGGCACATTCATTAAAATCTTTGTACTTTGTACAAGGAGTAGTAATTAAGGCACCTTGAATTCCTCTTTGAACTGGTTGCGGAAATAAAACACAGAAAATGCAAAAAGCACCTTTTAACCTAGGTGAATATGATAACCATGTAGTATACTGGGTTAGCCAAGATTCCCTGAAACAACGTTTTCCACTTCCTGACATGTCGTTCTGTCTCTCCACGTTTCCCCCCCCCTTGCCCCCCCCCCTGCGGGCGCCCATGTATAAAGCATATTAATAATAAAAAATTACGTCGTGTCGATAAGAATTTCAGTAACCGATACTAAGTTTCAGTTTGATAGGACTAACGGTGTTCAAAAAATCCCCAAAATACACAGACACACATACATTTTTTCTTTATCATGATCAGTAATCGATTCTGAGTTCGAATCAGTCAAAATCTCGAGTTCGAATTTTCGCATGATCACAAAACTTCATCTTTTGTTACTACGTATGTATGTACATAGATAAAGTAAAAATGAAGTGAATATGAGTAGTGTAAAAATCTTAAATTGTGAGAAATATAGTGTTGAAAATTTTAATAACAATTAAAATTATCCAGAAAAACATACAGAAAATCAAAATGTTTAGTTCTGAACAGGACCAGACGATAAGGGAGACTGGACGTTTTCAAGTTCATTCATGAAAATATAGTGTTTTTACCCCCAATCCCACATCTAGGACGTTGTTCTTTTGATGACCCACCAATACTCTACTACATCCTTGAAGAAATACATCTGGCAGTCGCAAAGATAATAGAAGATTAAAGACCTAGCTCTATACGGACTGAAGTTATACTTGCTATTCCGCTATTTCCCCGAATTATCGTTCGGGTGTGTTAAAAGTTGTAACTTGCAACTTTTAACACACCCGAATTAATACAAGGCTAATATTAATAACACTTGAGACGAAAATAATAAGAAGCGACTTAATCGAAGTCAATCATCTTAGAAGTCACACTCATAGACTACAAAAAGAACAATCGAAAAAATTGATCAGAGATTCATTCTTTTCAAACGAAAAAGACGTTTTGATGACATTTGTGGGCTTTTTTTTATCTAAAAACACTGAAAACTTCGAAAAAAAAATTATTTTAAATATTAACCAGGCACTTGAGGATAGATTCTGCGCGCGCACATTAATACAGGAGGATAAGCCTGTTCCTCTTGTTCCTGTTGTATCCTGCTCGCGCAAATTAAGTGAGTATGTACCGTTTACCATGCACCCTTTTTTTATCTTTCGACTTAAGATCTTTCGATTTTCGATCTTTGCCTTCCGATATTTGCGTTTTCTGTAATTTAACATTCTGGCTCGTCACGGAGACCGAGTTTTTTGACATACATATTGTTTTGGCATTGCTAAAACCATATGTATGTATGCTGTTAACACACAAACACGTGTTTGAAAAATCAAAGATGTTGAAGAGGATGTATGGAAGGAAGTTTTTATAAAATATAAAAAAAACATCATGATTTCAACAAGAATATTTGTTAATTAGCATTTGATTTTTTTTATAAATATTTGAACTACCAATATTAAAATACATATTTTTTTAGTAATGAAAAAAGAGGGGGGAGGGTCAAAAAATTAAACACCGCCCTGGTTCTTTTTTATTTAGCACTATACCACTGACGATAACTATCATACTAACGAGAACTCGAGTGCCAAATATGCCGTATTCGCGATTTTCATAGCAAAAATTGTATTTTGGGCAATCGTGATGTAACTAATAATCCAATTACCATTAAGTTAATAAATAAAAAATAAAATAAAATAAATGTGTCGGTTCTGTGATCAATCCGCACGCGGTCGAATTTTTTTTCAAATACCTTTTAAATATATTTAATTTAATAGTTATATTATATTTAATTTTTTAATGGTAAAAACTACTTACAAATAAACAATATAAAACACCAATTGAAAAATTAATTAATTAATGGCAATAAATTAAAAGGTCAGAATTTAAATCACCTTTTGGTCAGAATAAAATTCGACTTTTGTTGAGAATATCATTACCATTTTAGTCAGAATTATATTATTCATGGTCAGAATTATATTAATTATGGTCAGAATAAAATTGTAAGTGGTCTGAATAAAGATGTAAGAAGGTCATAATAACAATATAGAATAATCAAAATAAAAAAATAATAACCAATTATAATGAGTGCTGATAGTATGAATTTAAAAGTAGTATGAATTTAAAGTATTCATAACGATAAAATATGCAAATACCATTTCAAAATAATATATTTTTGGTATGTTTTGACGGGTATTGAAATGTCAAAAATGTTGCCAGCCACAAAAATAAAATTTAATAGAAAGCTTATTATAAAAATATTTATTAATACATTTTTTTAATTATTGCATCACATTAAAATATATGAATTCATATGTATGTTATAAAAATATTTAATATATATATATAATTAATTTCTGAGAACGATTTTGACATTTTAGGTTATGGTGGCTAAATACTCGAATTTTGGCGATTCCTGCAAACTCTTGGCAGCTTAATGAAATCTCGTATGAACTGTTATAATTTTAAGTTAGTTTATTATAAATGGCACATATTCGGCGTTACAACGACAGCGCTATTGCCAACCGAAAAAAAATATTCTGACCATTATTCTAACAAAGATATAGAGAGATACAATAGAACATTGAATAGAAAAAAACTAAAATTATATAAAAAATATATTATAAAAGAATGTATGAAAAGAAAAAAATAGTAATTTAAAATAGTAAAAATAACAATATGATACAAAGAATTTTATAAAATTCCAATTGTTTCTACCCGGCTTTGTCCGTGTTTTGCATATATTCATATTACATATGTATACGAAACATTTCACACAAAATTATTTACTAGTTAACAAGTATAAATCAATCAGTTTATTCAATAAAAGCATGTAGTGATAAATTTAAAATAATCTCGATATTTTCGAGATTCTAATAACAGATTTCTTGAAAACCGAGAATTTCGAATTTTCATAATAAAATATTCTCGAGACATGAGAATCTCGAATTTCTCGAGAAACGAGAATCTAAATTTCTGGACAATTCTCGAGAAATCTCGAGACGAGATTTCTATTGTCGCTAACGGTTTTAGCATGCACAGCCCTTGCAGTCAATTCACATCGGCCCCTCACTGTACTCCCCCTCTGTCCCCTTATTCAAAAGTTGGGTTCCACGGACATTCATTTCAAAATTTTTGGATTTAGTGAAATTAACAGTATTTACAATGACAATAATATACATGAGCATGTATATTATATTTGGTTTTCCTTAAAAATAAAATAAAAAAATGTATATGTATAATAGAAATATAAAATTGCTGGTATGGATATTTTGAAATTTTGACTGGCTTTGGTTTCATATTACATTTCGGATATTATATGTAGATACGTCAGAAAATCCCCAGGGGTTTTATTTGGTCCTAGGGCTTCCAAGCCGGTTTAAACCGAAACCGAAAAGCTGGCTTTTTGACCATTTTTCAAAAAACCGAAAACCGGCTTTTTTCTTTAATTAATGTTTTTTTCCTCAAAACTAACAATATGAATTTCAAATTTCTATGAAAGATCAAAATAAATTTGTATATCCAAACTTTCTTCTTGAATAGGCGTACATTTCTTTGAACAACAAAAAAAGGTATATACTTAGCGGTGGCATTGAGATTTAGTTATGGACGAAGACCAGGTCATAAACCAATAAAATATTAATATTTATAACCTACACAAGGCCTTTCAAAGTTTCGGCAAATTGGGTTTTCTATAATTTGTAGTTTTTGCGTTTTCAGGTATAAAAGTATAGAAAATGTTATCGTAAGTAAGAATTTGTTGTTGTTTTAACAGAATGTGACAGATGTGTAAAATAACTTTGTAAAATAGAAATATTTCATATTTAATTACGTTTTCGAACACAAATTCCACAATAACATTTTTGCAACGAGGTAAGACATTTTTTTTTAATATATTCTCGATAGTAGCTTATTTAAATTATTTAATTATTTGTGCGTATTCAGGATCTACTATTTTACGGCTGTCTTATTGTAATATTACGGCTGTGGTTTGTAATATTTGTGATAATAATATATAATAATGATCTTGTGAAAGTTCATAATGTTTATATTTTTACTCAATTTAATTTAAAAGCAATTATTTTTTTTGCATAATATAATATGTAAATATATTTACAATTATTTTTCGATATAAAAATTTAAAACTAACAAAAAATCTTCATTTTCTGAAACCGGTTAAAACCGGCCATCCGGCTTTTTCTTTTGGGCGGTTTTTTGGTACCTCTAATGTTTTGGTCCAGGTCGTACTTTATGAACCTTTTTACTAGAATATGACAATCGGTAATGATTTTAATAATTTTTAATTCAAAATAGTATTCTCGATCTTTCTCGTATTAATTTAATACTACAGTAGAACCTCGATTATCCGGACTAATTAGGGATGAAGGTAGCCCGGGTAATGAAAAATCACAATTGACGTGGAAAGACGAGTACATTCAGTATGAATAATTTTTATTTGTCCACATTTATATATGTACATACACATATGTATGCAGTGGCGGACTGGCCATACAAGCGTACATGCCCGATGGCATGTGGGCCCCACTATCCGTTAGAAAATATGGGCCCTCAGTAAAATTAAATAACTTTTTAATTTAACTATTTCACGTGTGTAATAGTTTGGGTATTTCAACAAAACAAATTTCTTACGATATACACAAACAACTAATGCCTGCTTTAACAGCCCAAGGATCGGTTAACTTTTTTTATTAGGCTCGAAATGTAAGTTTCAACATTTGCGTGGGCCCTTTTACCGGGCCCATTTCCAACCTCAATATTATGCATATACCAATACCTATGTAACAACTACCTACTGAAATAAAAATGGGAATAAACAAATTTCCCTGAATAATATAAACTGAATTGCTTAAAACAATTTTGATAGGACGATTCATCATCAACCAGCGATTTAAATTTACTTCATACATACTCTCAAAATAACATTTGATTATACTTCGACGATATAGTAAGATTTAAATACACAATTTTAAACAGTTTCCGAATATTAAATCTATTCCTAATCTAGACAAATCCATGTATATAGAAACATAGGATAGGGGCCCCCTCCCCAAAATCCTGATTTTCGATTAACATTAATTGAAAATATTATGCATTTTTTGTTTTCAGGGACGTAATTTGGGGGGGGCACTCGCCCCCCTAAATTAAGGAATAGTGTGAATTTAGAAAATATTATGGATTTAATAATTAATGAGATACTATGGATCTATGAATGCTGCGTTTATTTCTTATGTACATATGTTACTTTTGGGTAACTAATAAAATAATCGCTGCTATGTGCTTTGAAAAAAAAAGATTTTATTATTTTGAAGCAAGTATATTTTGGTTTTTAAGTGGTATGCCATTAGTAACATTCTTAGAAATTGTTCATCCCATGGAGCGAATCGTTAGAAAGGTCCCCTTTACTTTATTTTGTCTCAAAAACAGGTGTGTATCGTTTATTTTTCCGAATGTTCGTATATTTTTTGATATAGTGATACATTTTGATGGTCGATTTTTGTTAACCATGTGAAGATTTTTGGAAAAAAATTTTCGCCTGCGGCGCTTTTTTGGCTTTTTACATTATATTTTTTTATAATTATTTTTCCAAAAATAAGCTTAATTTTTTCATATTTTATATTTTCCATTTTTATTCCGATATAAAAAAGATTTTTTGAAAAAAAATTCAATTTGACCAATCTTTGCCTGCCCCCCCCCCCAAGAAAAAGCTGAAATGACGTCCCTGATTGTTTTCTACCGAATTTAGTACCGAAAGTAAAAGCCGCTTTTATGCCGCATTCTTTTATGATGCATTATATGACAAAGATTAAACGAAATATACAATGTAATTTATGGATCTATTTTGCTTTTGCCATTTTTCTTGTACCTAAATTTGTTTATTCCCATTTTTGAAAATTTTATTTTTTTTTTGCCCTTGATTTTTAGCGTGATGGAAAGAAGAAAATTTTGTTATATGGGGGGGGGGGGACAAATTTTTTTAACCCTGGGTGGGGGCCCCCTTTGACTCCTGGCATGCACTGATTTCAGTCCCAGTCCGCCACTGTATGTATGTATAATAAGTAACAACACTAGTGGTTTTACCCGACTTCGCTCGGTATTTGTAAATATAAACCGCTTAAACATTAATTTGTATTTTATTAAATTTTTTGAATCGAAAAAAAATTATATTTAACAACAGCCAATTAGAAACGAATGGTTTTTTTTAATATACCTATATATGTATGTATATGTAGATAAGGAAATCGGTACTGAAATTGGAATCGGGAATCGGAATTGAAATCGGAATTGCAACTGAAACAGGAATCCGGATCCGGAACTGAAAAAGGAATCGAGATCCGTATCGGAAAAAGGAATCGAAATCGTAATCCAGATCTGAACTGAAACAGGGAACCGGATTCGGAACTGAAAAAGGAATCCGTATCCGAAACTGAAAAAGGAATCGAGATCCGTATCGGAAAAAGGAATCGAAATCGAAATCGATATTGTTATTTTTTTTTCGATAACGTCATGGATTCTACGAACCAAAACTTACATACATAAAGTCTCTTTCGAAATTATACATTAGATTAGATGAAGATCAATATTAAATTATTCTTTATTAAGAAATTCAATTATGGATTTTTGCTTAAAGTTAGTTTAAAAAGTCTTTAATTTTAAACAATAAAATAAAATCGCGATCAAATTTTCAAGAAACAGGCGTCCTTGAGAATTGAATTTTGAAGACAACTGACTCATTTCTCCATTTTTTTATGTTATGCATTTATGACTCGTGCTCTGTTTTCTGTTATGTCATCACGAGCGTGATCCTTTGAAAACAATTTCAATTTGTCACATGCAAAGCAGCAAAATCGTAAAATCAGTGTTTGTTTTTAACAATCGGGATAATCTATGTTCTATTATATGTTGTAATAAAGAAAAGGTGAAAATTGGATTCATCCGGAAATTATCACACTATTATTATAATATTTACCAATGTTTGATGTTGATCACCAAAAAATAAATATAAAAAAAAACTAAAAAACATATTTAAATAACAATCCATAATTCTAAAAAAAGAATTATATGTATGTATATTGCAACATGTGCTTAAAGTTCGCGCGACTTTTATAGCAACAATGAAGGTCCATAGATGGCAGGCACAAACTATTCATTGATAAAATTAAAATCAGGGACCCGAACCATTGTTTTCTTCATTCCAATTCGGTAAAAAAAATATATATCGCTTCAGTTTCGTTTTCGGTTATCTTGTATTTGAATATTAGGAAGTTAATGTAAATACACCCACACTGTGTATACCTACCACTCTTTATACGGCTTTTCGCTATAACTTATTGTGATCATATATGTATGTAGGTACATAATTAAAATATCAAATGATAATATTTCCTAGCATGTGCAGCTTGCCGCTGGTGCATTGCGGAATAGAGGGCGGATTCTGCTTTTAGGAACAAAAGTGCGACAACAGTTTAGAAATAATCTAGTAGTTTTTTATTCTAGAGGTATCTATTTTTTGTACTGGGTATATCTATTTTTTAAGTTTTGTAGTTTCAATTGTAATTGAATTCAAATCACTCAACGTCATTTGCTCGCTTTGCAATTTCATCATAGATTCTTTAAATGGCCGTAATGTCTCAGTGATGACATTCATTTCGATCCATTTACATATGTTCTAGGAAATAGTACTCCATTTTGTTTTCAACTATTTTTGAACAAAATTCTTTACATAACAATAAAGAGTTTAACATATCGAATGTACTATTCCATTTAGTAATTCAAATCTTTTAGTATCATTTTCGTTAAATTTAATTATAAGACGAGGGATTAACCAAATCGCAAGCTTCATATATAATTGTATTTAAACCGGAATCGTTAATAGAATCTTTGATTGCTAATTTTAAAGTATGTGTCACATATTTTATTCCGAAGAGATGAGGGAAAGAACAGTTTTCAATGGAAGGAATCAGGTCCATTATCTGTTGTAACAGAGTAGATTTGTTTGTTATCGATATTATATTTTTCTAAGTTTCAAAAACATATTGTTAATATACATTCCTGTATGTTTATCCATTCATTCTATATTCCCAAAGTGCATATATAAATTTTACTAAACCGAAAAAAATATAGGTTCGGTTTTCGTTTCGGTTGCGGTCCGGCTCCCTGATTAAAATTATACTCAGCAGTAGAATATAAAATCATAATTTTTTATCTTACATCGGTTGAAGGAAGTCTGGAAAATTCTCAAAAATAATCAATTGAAATATATTCCTGTCTCATGCCATTATATCTTACTATTGAAAAACGCATTTTGCCTTAAAAATTTACATACATATATAAATTCTCTCATCACTTCTAACTAATGGGATTATTTTTACCTATACTTGGATGCTAAAAATATCATTGCACATATTCCTGAATGTGCTGCAACACTATTTTTTTTATGAAAAAGCATTTAATGAAAGAACTATACAAATACAGAAATAGTGTGCAAGCATGCAATTTCATTTTGATTCGTCAATTATGAGATTTTCAGTGAAATCCAACAAAAATGATCAAATTCTATTCGCCTTGTTATTAAAAACTTTTTTTTAAAAATACTACCATATCTATGTTCAGTAGATCTGAAATAGTAAATATTCTGTTATCCCATTTGGATTGTAAGTGAAGATTTTTACTTATTCTTGAAGATGTCTTTTTTATTTTTGTATTACTTATATATATACATATATTTTTTGAATTTTTATTGATTGATAATATTAAATCAATTATGTACAAGACAAACATATAGTTTTTTGCCGCATACTTACATAAGTGAGTGTTGTTTGATTTTCTATTTATAATTTTTTACTTGACGATATATATGAATAACAAATTTCCAAATAAGAAAAAGACATCAAAGAAAAATTAAATTACGAATATCCATTTTCGTAATAGAATCATTGGAACACGATACTCTTGCCTGCCCACACAAATTCATCGATTTTGTCACCGTATACAATTTCAATTTAAATAAAACTCGTAAAATGTTCGGAGAATTTAGATCACTTTATTCAATAATTTATGATCGTAATTATAGTATATATATACACAATTATTTAAATATAAAATACATTTCAGTCAATTTTCATCGGAGTTATTATAACGATCGCCAAGTTCATAAATACTAAATATACAAATTTCTCATATAAAATTGTGCAATAATAACTTAAAATTAATATTTATATGTATATATCAATAAAGAAACGAGGTAAGGAATAACGAATCATTGGTTTTCGAGCTAATTGACATTTGTACAAAGATCTTTCAGGATATTTTGATTACATCGTAACACATTAAATGAATTACATTGTACTATGAGTAAGCTTTTTGGAATGTTTTCATTATTATTTCATACATTCAGACAAGAATTTGAAGCATTGTTAAATATGATTATGTATAAACATCACAAATTAAAACATGGAAATTGCTTTATATTTGGGTGGATTAAAAAATGAAATACATAATAGGTCAAAGTTGTGAAAAGAGATTTAATCATTAAAAAAAAAGTATATATACACAACATTTGTAAAAAAAATATATGATATAAAAAAATAAATAATATAAATTCATACAAGAATATCCCGAAAGATCACTAAACTAAAACTATGTTTATTCACATTTTATTTATTTTTGATTTGAATAATATATACTGAATAGATACACAGTTGAAATGTGAGCAAATAACAAATATTAAAATTCATAGATTGACTGAAGACAAGTTGATAATATTCATTGTTCCTAATTGTATAGGTATATTATTTTTAGCTCACAAAATTATTATTTACATTACTGACATAAAAATATATAAACGATTACATACATACACTTTTATGGCCCGCTGATGAAAATCATATCATATTAGGGATTATTACTATATGACAGTGACATGTCGGTGAGATCTCTAGTACGATTGTAGCATGCTGATACGATACTTTACACCTACATTAAAAATATTTTTAAAAATTCGTATTTAAGCTGCGATAGGAGGGTCGTCTTGACCTATCATGACGTCTTCGTACATCACGTTGTTGTCTCTTCTGGATATAATTTTTTGTCTAAACCAGTGGATTAAATTATATCGTCGTACTGCTAAAACTAAACCGCTGACAATTAGACCTATGAAAAATAACACAACTATTACTGTCGTTGCATGATTACTCTCCGACGGAGTCGACAGAACATCTGTAGGCAGTTCTTCGACACACGCAGCATCTAACGCTTCACTGTGTTTATTAAAGTGCAGATGACCGAGGCATTCACATCTCCTTGTATTCTCGTTACACAGTAGATTTGAACTATTGCAAGCACCTATTTCCATAGGGTCACAGTTAGGTAGCTCCATGGCAACTGAAAAAATATAAAACAAACGTTTAATCATCGTTATATTGTATTACAACAGACATATTGCTACTATGTAAGTTGAATCATCATACGACATTTATGTTTACAATAAATCAACAGCCGTAAAACGTTTTTATGATAGACATGTATGTATCAAAGTCTGAATAATAAAACGTATTATGACGAACCACAATGCTTTTGTTTGGCAAGTGTTCAATCGTTTTCCTTTTTGATCAGATAACACGTGTAATTCATTACAATCGGCAATTGAATATAATTAGAACTTTTATTTAAAGCTCTTTGTTCGAAAATAGCAACAAAGAAAATCAATTTTAATATCGAGCTATTTTTGCAATATAAGTAAAATTAATTTCTGTCATCAAGCGGAGAAAGATGGAGTATCTCGGACACATGATACGGGGTGCAAAATACGAATTTCTCCGTTTAATAACCGTGGGGAAAATAGAAGGAAAAAAATGGATTGGCAGGAAAAAGTTATCTTGGCTTCGAAACATTCGCATGTGGACCGATATGAGCGCCGAAGATCTGTTCCGAGCCGCTGAAGACCGATACGGATATCTTAAAATAATCGGCGAGGTGATCGCCAACGTCCGGATGCGGACAAGGCATTAACAAGAAGAAGATTAACTATTTGAATGCTGACCAACGCCGATCGGCGTCTGGCCAACAAGTCCACGGAACTGAAAAAAGGCCGGTAGGCGTTGTATTTTGAGCATGTACAAAGTAAACAAGAATACTACCCGCTAACCCTTTCCAGGTAGCATTGAAAAAGAAAATGCATTGAACATGGGTCGTGTAATCCGTGTCAATGTTTATAAAGACTGGTTTACACCAGAATTTATGATTTAATAACCATAGTAGAATTTCCCGATGAAAATCACTAACCGCTGAGTATTTTGGATTGTGACTTACTACCCGCTAACCCTTTCCAGGTAGCATTGAAAAAGAAAATGCATTGAACATGGGTCGTGTAATCCGTGTCAATGTTTATAAAGACTGGTTTACACCAGAATTTATGATTTAATAACCATAGAATTTCCCAATGAAAATCACTAACCGCTGAGTATTTTGGATTGTGACTTGGAATTTAGATTGTGAGCATTACATTTTAACAACAATGAAGAAGATGGAACTAGTTTTGGAAAAATACATTCATTAATAGACTTATTTTGTTTATTTTATATTGTTTCAAGATATATTAGAGAGTCTAAACACACCTTTACAAAACTCGAAATCCTCGGCGGTATTTATCTAGGGTTTGTTTGGATTAGCTACACTTTTTATACCTGCTTTCTATTGGATTTCTAAATAATTCTAGTTGGAAATGTTGGCGAAATTGTCAGCGTGGTGGTCTGTCAACAGAAAAGACGTCAACACTCAAAGGGTTAAAACACTAAAGGGTATTATTGGTCTCGACGTCCTTCCTCAGCTGGAAATTTATTGTTTTTAAACAGAAACAATAAATTTACAACAATAAATTCAACATAATAACAAAACTTTAGTGTTTACTGGACCATGTCTCGACACAAACTGACTGCGAAAGAGCTCGTCGAAAATTTTTCGGTCCCCCTAATACTAACAATTTTTTAAACATAACAGTACGTAGAATACAAAAGAGACATATATTGACAATCAATAAATTGTTGATACATAGAAAATTTGCGAGAAATACACTAAGATGGTAGCATTTATAAGATTCAACAAATCCAAGATGCTAATACCTCGAATTTGCAGGAAACTGAAGGGAAGGATACTGATTTATTGGATCCGTCACAACAACTGAGCTAGAAAAATCGATAAATTCTAACAGGAGACGGTTGATCTGTGATTTAATAACTACAAATTCTCGCCAACAGCGTATTTGGCCAGGACTTGAACCTACGACCCGTCTACTGGTATGCAATAGCTCTACCATTACACTAAGCCATGGCTCTTTATCCAAAATATCGCATTGAGCATTATTTAAAGCTTAATTTTTTTCCCGAGGAATTTATCGATAATATTCAGAACAAATCTTAACATATAGAAATTGACTGGTTTTTTCTCGTGTAGCATACTTCTTAAATTGAATCTTTCATTCAAATGAATAGCACACATAAAATTGTACATATCGTTAATTAAGTGAAAATATATTGAAATGTATATGTATATTTTATATAAAATCGCATGCAGCAATCACGACAGAGAGTTAATATAAAACATTCATTGGAATTGAATCACGTGCACAACAATGACTATAAGGTTATTACTATTATTTTTAGTGGTCATTTCCATTCCAGTGGTTTTTATTAAGAATTACCACGCCCTGTTCTTCACTAAGAAATTATTAAATAGAATTATTAATACCAAACAGCTATAGATATAACTCAAAATCAAATCCTTTCATATACATATACGCAGTTGACTAAACTGTGACTTTTGAGTCCTAAATAATTTAAATGCTATTCAGGTACTTATCGGAATGTATCATATTTTATTTAACATATTAGCCACAGTGACATTACCGAGAGCTCCAACGCGTCGCTGTGGATCATATGAGTAATTTTTTTGTATTTTGTCTTCAATTATTTTTATTGCATCAGTTGGAATTCTTATTATTTATTTATTTTTATATATAACCGACGAATAGACTAGTGGTTAGCATATAATGCTTTTAACAGAGTGGTCACGGGTTCACATCCCACTGGTTTCTGCTGGCCAGGCCTTGGATTTCTAGGTCGATCGTTTCCTATCAAATTTTACCAATTTATCTGATTTTCATTGAAACGGTTCCAACAAATTGTCAACCTTACCCATTTTCTCACAAAATCTCGAGTTTTCAACAATCTTGAATTTTTTTGAACTGTATAAAATGCTACAAATTTGACTATAGATGTCTCTGTGGATATTAATTGATATGTATTTATGTACTTTGTATAATACTAATAATATTTGTGTGAAATATATAATGTTTCTGGCCAAGAAGGAGCATTGGGGTTACCTGTTAGGCCTTCCTGGTATAAGTAAAAAATAAAGTAAAATAAAAAATTAAATTCACGGGGAAGGAAGCCGATAGATTCACGGTGGTTTGACTTATATAAATAACAAAAACATTCATAACAATAATAAGAAAGAAGAAAAAAAGGTAACATAATAACTAAAAGAAAACAAAAGTATAGAAAAGATATTGGAAAAGAAGAATTATTTGAAAAGAGAATATATTTGAATAAATTTAGAAGTATTTGAATAAATTTAGATGTATTTGAATAAATTTAGTTAAATATGATTGAAGTAAATAAGTCAACATTTCCAAAACCACTTCAGTCATGTGACGGAAACTTGTTGAATCATCGGTCTCTACACGTACGGGTGTGAATTGGACTGAAAATGAATTATGTATTTGCCGAATTGAATTATGTATTTGCCAATTTAGATTTGGTCAACTCTGCCACAACAATTCACAATGTATGTAAATTATCAGTTTGACGATAGCACATATGCGGTAATCGTTTGTTTGTATGAAAATTCCGTTAATTTTTTGATAAGAATTTGTTTATACACATACATAAAAGCGATACAATATTACAACCAATTATTCTATATTTTCATATCTGTGGAATCCCAATTAATTATGGATAATTCAGGACAGAATATATTCATCCTCTCTTTAGTAAAGATGTGTAAAAGTTTTAAATTCTACTATTGCTTTCCATTTCATTATTATAAGTAGAATATCTCAACTGCCTAATAACAACATAAATATTATATTTACTAATCATTCAATATGTTTCTAGAGAGTTAAATGAACTTAATTATTGCCGGAATCATACAAATGATATCAGACTAGCGGCACAATATTCAGATTATGTGATTCTTTTCAACAAATTACTACTCGTTATGATTTTTTTTATATAAATACTAATAATTGTTTTACAGAGGAGATCCTTCCATAAATTAAATGATTTTTTTTAAAAAAATTCCTAAAATATGTGGATATTTATTCTATGATTCAAAGACTTTTTGAATTTTCTAAAGAAATATAAGGCTTATTAGCAAATTATGATTGTTATTCTATATTCACATCAATGAGAGATTTTTATACAAAATGTATCACAAAATTTTTATTTTGTCTCCGAGAGATGAATTTTTAGATGATTTTAAATTCAACTAAAAAAGATCCCATAAAACAAAGACTGGGTGTATATATGTATGTAGTTTAAAAGCAAAATTCTATATATGAAAAAATAAAAAGAACAACAAATTCATATTACACTTACATATTATAAACTAATATATTCTCAACATTATTATAATTAACCAATATATACAAAAATACGTTTCAAAATAAATCAACATTTAGATCAAATTTTCACCACAATTGAAGTGAAGGTTGTATGTAAGCTGATTTTGTATGTATGGACACAATTTTTTTGATAAACTAAGTATATTATATATGCCTAAAAATTTGTACAATAAAATACATAAATAAATAAAAAATGGTTAAATTCAATTTATGTAGGTTTAGATACGAGTATTATTGATTTAATTTATAAGCAATAAATGAAATGGTAAGTGATTGTAAAGAAAATTCGATAATAATTTTGTACTACATATGTAATATGTATGTATATAGATAAGAATGAACAGTAAACTTTTTGCTACAAGTATTTTTTAACAAATAGACAATGGACACAAGGTCGGTTAGCGATAATATAAACTAACTGATCATATATCTACTGTTTAAGTTTGTCACCAAAAAGTACAGGCCTTTTAGGAATTGAAAATATCACATCTCAAATATGTGACAATGTAAATAAGAAATAAATTGAATCTAGAGTGCACTATAGAGAGATAGGGGGGGGGAGGGGGGCTATATTTAGAGTCGTTTATTTATATAATGATATAATATTTGATTAAACACGTATGTGTGTGTGTGTGTGTAGGAGCATTCGAGTGACACGTAGGAAGGGCGATAGCGTAATTGAAGAGTGGTCCGGAAGTGGAGTAATTGGGGCTGATTGTCAGTAGTAGTACTCAGTACGAGTACTGAGTACTAAGATAGAGAGAGAGAGTATATGTAATATATGTGTATATGTGATGAGAGTCAATAGTACCGTACCGGTGGCGAGAGCGGCGTGCAGAAGAAGAATGAGATGGCGATTGAAGCGGCTGCAGAGGCCGACGGACATCTGGTGGCCGACGTCTGATGGCTGATGGCTGATGGCTGATGGCTGCTTGCAAGGAGTAGCGATGGCTGACAAAGTGGCAAAGAGTGCAACCGCCTCTCTTCGGTCGCCAAACAAACGTCAAAAAAGGTCGAGGCTCGACAGGCGCCCGTCGCCGTCGACCGCCACCCGTCAATACACAAATATCGAATGAATACTGACGTGCGGGCAGCCCTAACGTCCCCTTTCACGACCATCTCTCGAATCCGCATCTCATCCAAACGTGACTCTACACATCTCTGGAAAGGTCTACATCCTCTTCGAAATTGCGGCTTTATTTTTTAAATGTTGGCACTTATTTATTAAACGGTATATCATTGAAATATATATATTTTTTTTTGGGTTTACAAATCTATTCAGGGCTGCTTTTAGAGTTCGGCCGCCTTTGTTCAAATATATTTTAGGCTAAGTTTTGTAAAGTTGTGGCTTTTTAGATGGAGTGAGAGTCGTTGAAATTCGAGGGACTGCGTTAAAATCATATTTTCTATTTTATGTACTTACATATAAAAAAATCAGTTTTTATGAACATGTGTATGTTATATGTATATCAAAACTGAATTACTAACTAAAAGTTTTTCAATAATATTCAATGCCTGCATATCTAAAATGCAATCTTTTTATTTTTATCATATTTATGTATATACATATGTATGTATGGTTCGGTGATTACTGGTTACAAAGTACTCGTCACAAAGTCACTAAAATCTCTATAAGGGAACATCTGGCAGCCGAAAAGTCCATCATACTAATGAGAACTTGAGTGCCAAATATTGTGTATTCGCGATTTTCATGGTAAAAATTGTCTTTGTGACCATCGCAACGTGACGAATAATCCAATTACCGTATGTATATAGGTCAAATTGAGAAGAACGCTGATATTTTTATTTTATTTTGTTTGGAAAATTTACAGTTTTATTGCTAATAAATGATAACAAAATATATTTTTTAGAAGATAAACCATTATACAATTTTCGCATATACATAGGTATGAGAAAAAAAAAATTAATATTAAAAAAAAAAAGAGATAACAATAATATGGTAATTGGACTATTCGTCACATTGGGGTGGTCACAAAGACAATTTTTGCCATGAAAATCGCGAATACACAATATTTGGCACTCAAGTTCTCGTTACTATGATAGTTATCGTTAGTATGATGGACTTTTCGGCTGCCAGATGTTCCGTTATAGAGATTTTAGTGACTTTGTGACGAGTAATTTGTGACCAGTAATCACCGAACCCAATAATATAGTACCAATGATAGTGGTAAAAATAATAATATTAATAATAATAACCCTGATTATAGTTACAATAATAAACTAATAATAATAATAAAATTCAAATTAAAGCAAATTAGTGATAAATTAAGTAAAATGATTAGAAAAAAACATTAAAATAATAAATAATAAACTATAATTTTTGACAAATCCATTTTTTTTGTTTCATGTTTGTTTATAAAAAAAAGTTAAATTGAAATTTAATTATTTACATCGACTCATTATATTTATAACGACTCCACAGTCCTGTTATAAAATATGTATGTCACAGTGAAATTATAATCAGTTACATTTTCACTGGGTATAGTTCATTAAAATCATACCCAATTACAGACAGTTTCATTGAAATTATATCAGTGAAATTATAATTTTTGACAGTTGGATCATAATGTGACACCGACACGAATCACACCACCCCATATCACAACCCCTCTCCCCTCCATCCCCACTCCGATGCCGAATTCTCCTGTCCATTCTCACTCTGTTGGTTTTATTTATTTAAGATTAAGTTGTTAGGGTTGGTAGTACATTGTAATTCGAATTCGTACGTTGTAATTCGAATTCATACGTTGTAATTCAAATTACAAATTCACTGTCATTGAGAAGTGAATTTGTAATTCTATTGTTATATCCGTACTCACTGCTTGATTCAGTGAAATTATAATTTAACTAACAATTACAGTTTCACTGTAACATGTACACATATATCCAATGCTTTTTTTGAAATGTCAACGCACTAGAACGTCATTTTTCTTTTTTTAATATTTTTTATTAAGATAAATTATGTTTAATGTTTTATGCGCTCTATGACAGAAAAATCTGCTTTGAATTTCATTCAAATTAAGGTGATCATTCGCACTGGTTTTTTGGAAATCTGTACTGGCAGAATCCTAGGAATGGGTTTATTTATAAATATTGAAATTGATTTTTTTATTTTCATTGATTTTCATCCACGAATTTATAATTTTCATTAACTTTTTTAATAACATTATTTTGAATAAAATATCCTGGTTTTGTCACATAACCTAAAAACATGTATAATTTTTTTAAATAAAAAGCTTGAAAAGTAGTAAGTTTCGGCATCTTGTTTTTAGTAAAAAAGCACCGAATATTATTCTTCATTAATTGATCCGTATTTCAAAAAATCATATTTCTTGGCAAATACATATGTCAACGAGGGAATATCTATTTGTTTGAGTTAAGAAATGCACCTTAATGTCAAAGTAATTCCTTTATTTGAGTGTGTAGTTTCTTAAAAATTTCGGCATAGGCAATATAAGTATAAATTCATATAAATATAATTTTGAATTGATACTATCTTTGAACTTTGACTTTTTTTTTAAATTCATATTCATTTTTTAACATGATTTGTTTTTGAATAAGCAATTTTTTTAACAAACAACATAAATAAGAATTATCAACAGTTGAAAGATCTTCAAAAAAGGTTGTGAATATTAATAGGTACATACAAAAATGTTAGAAATGCTATATTTTCATATTAGATTTATTTGTAAGTGATGAAAAGAATTTTTGTCAAAATATGTAATTATGTATTTACTTTCAAAACTATTATGAAGAACACAAAATCAAAGCAATGTATTATTGTAATTTAAAATCTATAATGTTTTAGATTTCAAAATAGATGGTTCTAATAGTTTTATTATATGCTTTTCACCAAAAGTAAAGAGAGTAATTGGAAAATATTTATGACATAAAGTCAAAAATCTATCAAAAATATCTGAAGTCTAATGAAGAAGTTTATAATGTAAAATCGGGTAAAGAACTAAATTTTTGCAAAATATAATTTCATTGGTAATAATGAATACAATGTTTAAATTTTTTTGTGTATAATATTTATGTGTAGATAAAAAAATAAATATATAAAAAACGATAATAATTTTATTTTATATCAATTATCAATATACTCATCGAGTAATTGAACAAACTAAAATAGCATGAAAACTAATAAATTAAATTTTAAATATTATAATATGTATACATTTTTGAAATATTCTCATAATTTACTAAAAGTCATATTCATTTCCACTTCCGTAAGAATATTGGGAAGGATTTTCATAATTTGCAGCATCTTCCTTGTCATAACCCGATACTTGAATGGCAGCTTCTTCTCCGGACACTTCTTCATTTGAGTCTCCTTCGTTGGTATCATCATTTTCCGCCTCACCATCATATGCTATCGATACTTCATCTCCTTCATATGCGGGTGATTCGTCACTTACATCATCTCCAGAACTATAATTAGTAAATTAGTTACATTACTTTCATGAAAACACTATTAAAAATGTACATACATATAAGATAAATATTTTAATAAAATATTACTGGTCTTCGGTGACTTCATAAGAACTTTCCGGAGCTTCTTGATATTTAGCTGGAATTTATTTATGTATAGTTAGATACGGTATAAAACTGAATGCATATTATAAATAAATGTTATATAATAGTTAAATACCTGATTTGCCATCACCTTCTTTTTGGGTATAGGAAGCTTTTCCTGATTTACCATCACTTGCTCGTTTATCTTTCAATCCGAAAGAATCATGTTTTTCATATCCGTAAGAGTCTCCACCTTTTTTGTGGAATGAGTCAAATTTTTGATAGCCAGTTTTTCCCTTGTCAGCTTTCTGTCTCGTGTAACCAATATCACCTTTATCTCCGGAATCATAATGTTTTTCCCAGTTCGACGGGGAATATTCTGAATCCTAATATGATTGAAAATACTTTGTGACATTAAATGGTCCCGGCTTACTATAAATATTGTGAAGATATGTTATGGCATACCTTAGTGGCTCTCACTTCTCTGATTGTTGATTCAACAATGGCAGTGTCGTCTAGATATTCATCTTCTAAGCCTAATAGAGGAGCTGCATATGTAAGGCAGGCATACCCGGTCAATGCCAAAAGGCAGACATTCATTTTGCTTATCATTTTCTGGTAAAAAAAAAATGGCTCATTTATTTATAATGCAACTATATTGATAAGAATAACATATTCATTCTTACTTGGAAAGTTATATTGATTTTTTTTAAACAAATGAAAGAATGAAATAATAGCAAATTTATTTGAAAATAAAATTCAAAATACTTTCGTAAGTAAAAATTTGTTTGAATTAAGTAATGCTGATAATAAAGATACAATTCAAGAACATTTGTAAATAACTATTTTCTATGTAAACATTATTTTAGTATTGTATAATATTTTATATGCTCTTATTATCAATTGTCTCTTATTATCAATTATTGTTTTGCAAACTTTAATTTTTATTTTATTTTATTTATTTATTTTTATTTATTGAAAAATCAACTCACAACAAGATGTATGTAGACATGCATAAAAACAAAGGGTAAATATATAATATATATATATAACATCCGAGTCCAATTACAGATTTTTACAAAGATAATTAAATGAAAAAGATAAATTCAAGATAAACAAATGAAAAAGAAAATAATAAAAGATAGATACGTATAACAAATACCTAATACTAGTATGTATTTGATGTTAAATTCAGTAGAGAACTATTAATTAAATGTACATATGTGACCATGATTGTGAGAGTGGTCTACATAAATCTGGAAACTTTTTTTTTCGAAATAAAGTCGATTTTATTATTTAATATCGGTTATTAATATTAATGAAAATATTTTTTTCTTGATTTAGACCACTTTCGTAATTATGGGCACATATGTATGTGAATTGTAAAGCATCAATTGAATGGTTCAAGATTTATCTTAGATAATAAATTGTTTTTAGGAGATTTGTAGCTTTTTTCTTAAGAAATACTTTCCAAACATTCACAGAGAAATGATTCACAATATATTTCTGTCAAAGAAATTTTATAGTTCCTGGAAAAATGCACTAAAGTGCACTGAATAGTAGCGCAGTTTCGAGAAGTCCTAATTTTCAAAGGCTCAAAAAGAACGCAATAGAATTCCACAAATAAAAAGTCCTCTGAAGTGTAATCGTAAGTGAAACGTAAAGGAGGTTTGTAAAAAAGGTTAGCACCCTTGGATAACATACAAATACCCCTTGACGCTTTTTTGTGGAATTCTATTGCGTTAGTTCTCCTTGAGCATCTTTGAAAGTTTGGATGTCTCGATAGTGCAACTATCTCGAGTGCATTTTTCCGGTCACCAAATTTTATATCTATGTGTATAGTTAATTTTTGTTTAGTATTCTAACTATATATTTTTTGGTAATTTTAAAACTTTATATAATTGTGGAATACAAACGCAATCAAACTAAATATATGTAGTTAGGTTGAACACACTTGTAGTACCTTGGTGCGGTGAGATAGTAATGTCTGATGATGGAGTGGTCAAGTGGAGGCTTTCACGCAGCCGTATACCTTTGAATAATGAATGACGATAAATTGTCCAAGTCGCTCATTTTTATCATAGACCATTTCGCAGTGTTGTCGTCTGCTTCTCTGGATTGCAACATGATCTGAACCGACGCAAAATGGTCCCCACCTCAACAACGGTCGATATCCCAACGCTATATGACACAAAACATTAACAAAAAAATCGACTTGAAGCATAAGCATTTCAGTAGTCATCGGATTCGGTTCTTTTGTGCAATCCGAAAGAAAAAATGGTTCTTAAACTTTATCGAATTCAATTGCTATTACATAATATCCAAAGTTTAAATTAGATTCTCATATCTTTTAAAGATATATTATACATTTATGTACTCTATGGTGATATAAATACGACGTTTGACTTAATAAAATTTCATATTGTAATACCTATAATGTTTGAACGTATGTACAATATTTTGTCAATAAAATTATACACACATAATTATAATCAACGTATTTTAAATGAGTAATGGTTGCGATACGTTGAGGAGTTCCAGATTTTTTCAGCATTCAAGCGAGACGATCTACTATTGAGATTGCGAGACATTGCAAATAATGCAATTCATTGCTAAAAAATAAGGAGGAAGAAATGCCAGCGTTCAGGCAAAAAACTTCTAGTCAAATTAGTTAAACTCCAAATACGGTTTTCACGTAATATTTGTATCGATTTTGACATGATACTTCTTGGAAATGTAACGACATAAATTTATTTCAATCTTTGTACCTATGAGATTTTGTGTTTATTCAAATTGCATTATGTATTTGATCTTGTTTATAAAAAGAAAAAGTCGACGTGTAATATAATCGACAAGAATGAAAGAGGGAAATCTTCGATTTCCAAGTAAATTAAATTAGATCGTCTACTTTTTGCAACACTTCCCTTTCGTTCGTGAACAATGAATTCTTATTGTAGAAATGTTTTCGACTTGCAATTCGATTGCCTTTGATAATTTAATTGAATTCCATTGTAAAAAGTGGAAGCTGACTTAACAAAAGACTTTGTAATTAATCTTACGAAGTGCTTCATTCCTATTTTGAAACGTAAAGTGAAATTTACATCACCGGCTACTAATTCATGTACTTTGAGCTTCATTGAATCTGTTTTGCTAGCCTTTGATTTGAAAATTTTTAATTACGGTGCAGAATTTGGCGTCTAATAAATTTAAACAGATTATCTTCTTTCTCAATTTTGGTGGCTACTACCTTTAAATTACTCTCATATTCATATTAGGATTGTCTTTGGTTGCATGTCTAATTATTCCTGGGGTCAGGGCCGCGCCTAGGTGTTCGGCTGCCTGTATGCAAATTTAAATCGGCCGCTCTTTAATTTTATCAGCATTTGTATAAAGCATATTATTAAAAATCTTACCTTGTGATAAATATTGTGTGAGAAATATAGTGTTGAAAAATGACAATTAAAATTAACCAGAAAAACATACAGAAAACCAAAATGTTTAGTTTTGAACCGGACCAGACGACAAGAGAGACTGGACGTTTTCAAGTTCATTCATGAAAATATAGTGTTTTTACCCCCAATCCCACATCTAGGACGATTTTCTTTTGATGACCAACCAATACTCGACATCCTTGAAGAAATACATCTGGCAGTCGCAAAGATAATAGAACATAAAAGACCTAGCTCTATGCGGATCGAAGCTATACCTGCTATCCCGATATTTCCCCGAATTATAGTTCGGATGTGTTACAAGTTGTAACTTGCAACAGCAATCCAATACAAAGTATACAAGAAGACAAACTAAATGCATATTTAAAAGTACAAACATTTTCAGCCGCCTTCATATTTTGGCTGCCTGTGTGCGTTGCGCACATTTGTATATATGGTAGGCGCAGCCCTGGTCCATCATAATTGCGGTTTTGACCCACTTCCTAACGTTAAATCAATGTGAATCTTTTAGGCACCAAATTAAATATTAAGTATTTTAATCAATTTCGGTAAGTATATTAATCAGTTTTCGCCCAGTATTTTATTAACAAAATGTTGAGTATTATATTATTAAAATAATGTTGTACCCGATGAAATATCATCGCATGGGTGTTGGCATATTAAGTTATACATCTGGCAGTCACAAAGATAATGGAAGATAAAATACCTAGCTCTATGCGGACCGAAGTTATACCTGCTATCCCGATATTTCCCCGAATTATAGTTCGGGTGTGTTACAAGTTGTAATTTGCAACAGCAATCCACAAGTGTACAACAAGACAACCTAAATGCATTTTGAAAAGTACGATTTTTGTTTTGTATTTTTTAAGGAATATAATTTTTTCGACTTTCATTTCTTTTGGCCGCCTTTATATTTCGGCCGCCTGTGTGCGTTGCACACATTTGTATTGAGTCTTTTTTAATTAGTTTTATATTTAAATAGGCTCAGATGACGAGCAAGGACGTATACGTATGGATAAACATATGTGCAGATTGCGCATTGTACAACCTTGTTCAATATGTAATTATGTGTAGAATGTATGTAGGACAGATCTTGGGAGTAATTGATCGTCGATCTTGATTCTCTTTGTGATCGTCATTATTGCAAAACATTGGAAGAGATACAGTTGACTTGTTTTAGGCAAATTAAATCAATTTTACATCATTCATAGAAAATCGATAGTAAATGAAAGTGTGGCAAGTGCCACGCTCTGTTTATGCGGTCGTTGTACTTTGTGGTTTACACCGAGAAGAAATGCAAAACCAAACTACAAGGATTTCATTCGATTTCAATTCCGATTCGATTTAACGGTAGGTACCAATGCTTGTCTATGTTTTCATTGAGTGGCGGTAAATCACAGCGATTGCAATTTCAAGTGATGGAGCAGTTTCGCTTAGACGTCTTATGATTGTCTCATGAGGGATTTAGTCGTTGTTCTCTGTAGGAAACCGTCAATTTGCAAACTGTCAGATACTATGTCATAAATTGATAATAACGTGGACGAACACGTCACAGACGATGTGCAGGAACAAAGGAGGACTAATCGCAACAGTGCAGATTTACTGACATATAAGCGCTTCTCTTCAAATTGAGTCTAGTACGTGTTATAAACAGTAAACTTTCACATTTTATGCTCCACTTTGAGGTTTGATCTCACGGTTTTAAAAATAATATGAAAATTCGGTAATTCATGAAAAATTATATTATTGCTTAATGTTTATAATTCAAATATTATATTAATTTGAACTAGATATTTCTCAATTCGAGTAGAAAACCGCGTAACGAAATTTTATATTGTATGCAAAATTTAAACGCTTTCAATAATTCTGTTGGGAAATTTATATTATATTGTGAAACGAATTATCGATTTGAACAGTTTTTTTTCTTCTGATTTCACGATTTCTGTGAAAACCTTGTAAATTCATATAAAACCATAAACATAAAGACTTTCCCTTGCTCACCAGCGCTTTTCACGCTTCTCTCTTTAAATCTTACAATTAAAAACATATTTTAATCTGAAGAGATGAAAATAAACAACATTTATATATTTTTCATAAAACATCTTTATATATAAACATAAACAAAGTACAAATTTTTATTAACATTTTTCCATTCATAAAATATATTGACAATATTTTTGAATGACTTAAGAGTAAACATTATTCAATGACAGTTAATTCAATTAACTGTGCTTTATAAAAATGTGATTAAATATAAAGTTAAGTGATTTAAAAATTTCAAAAATAGCAGTTTTTATCCTTGAAGGGTAGTTTCATATGAAATATACATGGATAGTAAATAAAAGTTTTAAATGAACACAATTAATAAGTTATAAAAATAGTGGAAGAATAATTGATTTTTACTATTACGGAATTTGAGGAATGTTTTGAAGCATTTGTACTCAATATGTCATATAATAGCAATCTCAATCTAAAAGAAATTTTATCAGAAAATAAAAGCATTGCAACTCTTTTTAATAATGAAAGTAGTGGAATTTCCAATACAAAGACATACGAAAGACATGAATGAAAGTGTATATAATATTAACGAATCTCCAATGAAAGCCGTGGAAACAATAAAATTTGGAAATAAATAGTATCTGACACTAAATATATATATATAAAGGGGAGATATAATAGTAACAATATAACATTAGTGTTTGGTATGGTAAGCGTATGCGTTTCCACCTTGATGGCCTCCTTTTTTAGCATAGTCTGAGTGGTGGGCATGATGTTTGTCGTAGCCTTGTTCGTTCTTGTGGGCTTTGTGATCTTCATCAACATGTCCTTTGGCATAATGTCCTTTCTTTCCTGCGTGATCTTCGTGATTGGCGCTGTCCAAATGCTCCTTCTTCTTATGACCACCGTCTTTAGATCCGTGTTTGCTATTGAAGTTTCCGTACTTGGCGTGTGAACCACTTTTGTGATAGTCATCATAGAATTTGTGTTCCTTGTGATATTCATCTTTATGGTACTTGTTATGATAACCTGATACAAATAAATGATATATGTATTAGATTAAAAAAGTTCAATAAAATGAAAGCAATTTTTATGTTTGTAAACAATTGGCATGCAATTTCTGAATTAGACGTGTCTATTGGTATATGAGTGATATAAGAAAAATAGTTAGTCTTTTTATGACATTATACATTACTAAATATTGAAGTGAAAAACAAAACATAATTATAGAACACGCAATAGTTAAATAAGCGCAAAAGGAATTGTAACAATATTGAGAAATGTTATTTTGCAATCATTAATGATGATTGTGAAATGCAGGAAAAAGGTCAAAAAAAAATTTGGTAAAATAAAAAAAACAACACAAAATAATCAATCATTAACCATCGGAAGATTCAAGATTATATTCCTCTCCCTCAACGATTGGTATATATTCTATCTGATACGGCTCTGTATATAAAATAATTTTAAAATTTAAATTTTTTTAAAGTCAATCATATATGGAAATATTTAAGTTTATTTAATAACAAATAAACCATTTACCTTTAGTATTGTGTCCTTTCTTGTGTGCCTTCTTTTCGTCAAACTTTCCACCTTTATGCCCCTGAGCTGCTTCGTGATGTTGTCCATAATGCCCAGCCGAATCATGATTACTATTTTTTTTACCACCATGTTCATCATAGTGCTTAGCGTGCTTTTCTTTATTATCTACACCTTTCGCTCCATGCTCGTTGTGATGAACCGATTTATGTCCTTTATCATCCTATAAAATAAAAACTAAAATTAGATCACTATTGAGAATATTTGTGTAATCATCAATAGAAGTTGACGTTGCAAACAATTTAGCAATTAGTACGGTCAATTGCCAATTCGCCCAGTCACATCCTGTTTTAGATCGATGCATATTGATTATCATCAATGTACTAAACACGTACCTTATGACCATGAGTTGCGCTATGTTTGTCATGTCCTTGGTGTCCTCCTCCAGACGAATGATGATGACCGTGAGCTTTTCCCGTAGCAGCTTCAGCTTGATCCCTTTGATAGCGTGAAATCGGAGGCGATCCTTCAGACCCTGGAACCCTGTGATAGTGTTCGGAAGATGCTGATCCATCTCTTCTAGCGTAATAGGGTTTAGGTGGTGCATGTTCCGGCGCTCTTACATATTGTACACCTTGGTATACGAATTGTTCTGGAGGACCTGCTTGAGTATCTACACGAGTCTCTGATGCAACTGGTTCATCGCCTTCAGATTCGTACACTTCATAGTGTGTATTTCTTTTAGATACAGGCACGCGACGCGACTCTTCATATGTGCTATCTGGTTCGTCGTATCTGTGATTTTCGTATCTCACTTCAGATCGAGGTGGAGTAGACTGCCTCTTCCTTCTTGTTGGTATCGCATCTTCTTCCTCGACGGTTTTGTCTGGCACGACAGAGTCTTCTTCTACTTCGACTTCGTCTTGGTTCCAGTATTGTTCTTTGTCGTATAAGCTACTGTCAGGTTCTTGGAATTCAGATTCTTCTGCATATCTTCGACTGCGAACACTGCGCCTTTCGCTTTCGTAGTATCTTATTGGAACTTCTCGGTGCTCTGTCGAACTGGAGACGACATCGTCTATGAATTCAGAGTAAGGGTCACTATTGCGGATGGGTCTGATTCTGGGCTCGTTGAACTCGAAGCTTTGTTCTCGTGTCGCAATTCCGCGGTCCAGAAACGCGACCAGGAAAACCACCGCCAATTGACAAAATACTTTCACTGTTACACTCATTTCACGGCTGATCGATTGCGGTTCATGCAAATAGTAGATTTATACTGAATGCATTATTTACTATGTAAGTATTTATACTGTGAATGTCGCCGACCTGCCACTTCCTTTGTCTGAACTTGGGGAACGTTAAAGATTTCACAAGAGGTTTCTGCGACGCGATCTCCGGTGTTGTATCTGTGATCACAAACCAAACACTATAAAAACTAAATATATACAGAGAAAGCAAATTTACATTTCATTTCAAGTTTTATAATTCTTAGGGATAAGCAAAGTTTGTTGTAACAACAAATAATACAGATTACATAGAATATGTAGTTGCAAAAATACTTCTGAATTAATTTTGATATGATTTTTGTCTCGATAGAAAATTAATAAATTCTAAAGTAAAAGTAAATTCATATTATATACATATGTATATACACATACATGTGTAGTAAGCACAAAAATACAGCCCTACCATTAAATAACATACAATGTGTTTTCTATAAAATAATACCACATCATTAATATAGAATACTAGTTGTTTTACCCGGCTTCGCTCAGTGTTTGTAATATAAACAGCGTAAACATGGCGAATCTAATAGTAAATATTCATTGGTTTTTTTATTAAATTTATTTGAATCGGAAAAAATATCTACTCGTCGTCATAGATATTTTGACTTGTTTACGAAGTTCCCAAGCAATGTTTCTTACATACAAAGTCTCTTTCGAAATTATATACAGAATACTAGTTTTGTGCCCGTGGATATTTCAATGGGTGGTTTCGGAAAAAGTATTGACACATGCATTCAAATAATGTTAGATGTATAATAATAATAGGAAACAACAAAAGTTTTCATCGTAGTCGTAATTGTAACTAAGGTTGGAACCGAAGTCGGAACCCAAGTTGGAACTGAAGTCGGAACCAAAGTCGGAACTCGAGTTGGACCCGAAGTGGGAATCGACGTCGGAATCGAAGTCACAACCGGAACTGAAATAGGAATCCGTAATCGGAACTGAAAAAGGAACCGATAATCGGAACTGACATAGAAATCGGGAATCAGAACTGAAATAAGAATCCTGAACCTTAACCGGAATCGAAATCGAAATCGCAGTCGAAATCGACAGTCACAAAGATATGTAATAAATCTTGATAATTTAAAAATTTGTTTTTTTGAAATCTCCATACTTGTCGATGCACTTATACATACATACATACATACATACATCCCGTCCGTTTTTATATATATTCATTGTTTAAATATCACTAGTTGAAAATAATCAAATAATTAATTTGAAACAAAAGATTTGTAAAGTTAAATTTTAAATAAATAATCTTTGGTAGAATTGTATTCTAGAATAAAATTTACATGTTAAGTCCACATACACAAATGAGGCTCATAGTATAATTATAGACAACATGTCGCTTGACATGCAAATTTATATTATACAAAATAGTAAGCGTGTTATTGTCTTACAAAGACGATAGTGTAAAATATTGTACGTATAAACAATTCACAATTGATATTTTCAAAAAACATGTTATAAATTGAAACTGTATTATATATTTTTTATATTATTAATGTACATATATAGGTATATACCATTGCATGATATAAATAATAGATAATATTTTCAAATGTTAAGATAAAATATGAGTGCTATTTAAAATTACATGCTAATGATGTTCAGAAGTTAATAAAATATTGCGCTATTTATGACTTGACTTATTGTTACATATATTCAAAACAGACAAATAAAATTAAATGTTTAAAGTGGAAAAATAATACAGTGTGCAAAATAGGACGAATTAAAAGTTTTAATCACCGGTTAAGTTATATGAAGTATTTTGAACCAGTACCTCAGTGGGACTGGTTTAAATTTGAACCAGTACAAGCGATCTGTACGGCTGTCGGAGGACGAATGAGAGATGACGGTCGCCCACACAACATTCGTTTTATATTTATCACTGCTTACCCACATTCTATTTTTGACATGTAAGCGTCGTGCAAAAAAAAGAGTTGTCGCAAACTGGCTTTCCCGAGACTTTCCCGGTAGACGATGACGTATCGGAAAATTTGCGTGAAAATGAGAATACGCGTCAGAGATACGTATGTAAATGTGCGTCATAATTTATTTATTTAAAGTTTGGACCATTTTAGCATTACAGGCATTCCTAATGCGCCACAGTGGTCAAAAATATAACAGAAAAGAAACAAAATAATAACTAAAGAATTTAGACATGACAAAAATAAAACATGTATATACATATGTATATATATGTTACACCGAATCCATGAAATTGTCTATTACAAGCATTCGGCAAGAGAATTGCCGAATGCGTGAAAAATGCAAGCACGTTGCCCAGTTCACGGATTCCGTAAATTCTTTGCCGAATGCGTGAACTGGACATATGTATGTAGTCATATTATACATAATAATAATATGTAAATTAAACTAAATTAAACATCCTCATTCAGCTTTCACTTTGACATTTGTCCACGATGTCCAGTTCTAAAAAACAACACCGGAGCGCTGCTGTCTATTTGCCGACTCCATGCTTTGAGCAGACAAATTCTTGCCGAATACACGCATTCGCCAAAGAATTTGCCAAATCCGTGAACTGGGCAATGTGCTTGCATTTTTCACGCATTCGGCAATTATCTTGCCGAATGCGTGTAATAGACAATTTCACGGATTCGGTGTAACATATACACAAACATCACATTTAACACAATCATAAAAATAATAAGCTATTTAATAGCGGATAATAATAATAATAATAACAAATTATAAAAAAACAACAAAGAAGGGGATGTCTTATAAAAGAAAAAAGAAAAATAAATATAAACATATGTACTAGGGTTTCTGTATTCCCGGACTTTTTCAATTCCCGGAACACGGGACGGAGCCCGGGATCGTTCCCGGGATCCCGGGACACATGTAAAAAACATTTTTTTTTCAATTTAATATATTTTTTATTAATAAAAAAAATATTTATTTATTTATAAAATATAAAAAAAGTAAACAATACATAATATATCCATTAACTGGATCCAAAAATAGAATTACAAAAAACGATTTTGGCCAAACGCACAGAACCATTATGCTCATAAAACTTCCACGTTCGGGGAATGCGCTGAACTTATGTATTGCTAAACAACAAACCTTTGCGAATATTTTACGATTCTTTTTGTATTTGATTTATTATTTCCCTTCGTGCAGTCGTGAAAATGTTGTATATTTTCAAGATTTTTTAAGATCCAATTACTGGGATTTGAGATAAGAATTTCCGGGACATGGGACAACAAATGTCTGTCCCGGGTCGAACCGGGTCAAAAACCCTAGTATGTACATATATACACAGACAAAAATACATTTATACATAATCATAAAAAAACAATAGCAATTAATAATAGCAGATAACGTAAAAATATCAAATATAAAATATAACATAAGGAATGTCTTGCACCTACAGCTAGTTCCAATAAATAAAAACCAACTGTAAATACAAAACATCCCTGTGAGGGCCAAATGGAAGAGAGTAAATCAAAATTCCGCTCATAAATCACAATCAATCACGAAAGCAATAATAAGCGCAGACTACCAGATAAAAAGGTTAGAATAATATCCGACAATTTACGCCCACTAAGGTGGAAAATATCACATTCAGACTCAGCAGCAACAATTTCATTAAGAATTCGAATAGCTCTTGGAATAGGAGCCATTCGAAAAAGAACTGTACGAGCAGGAGGAACAACCATCAAATTATGATTTCTCTACCACGTACATAATATTATTAGCATTATCCAGCAACAACGGGCATGACGTATTACCTCGTAGTCGCTGGAGAACAAAACGAATTAATAAACGACACCATTATTTTTGGGTTTAAATCTGATTCGAAGCGCATAACTTGAATTTGGGAGTGATAAAATGAAATGATTATGAAAACAATCAATACTTTTTGTTTAATTTTGATAAAATCTTATACTTTTTGTTTAATTTTGATAAAATCTTATACTTTTTTAATATTTGAAAATATGTAAGTATCTCAACCTGACAACACATTGTACATTTTCTATGCTAAGTTTAAATTTTAGCCGGTGATAAAAAATAGCTAAAAACTTCTTATATATGTATGTATGTCACAGTGAAATTATATTTCAAGTGAAAATATATTTTCACTGACGTTTCAGTGAAATCATAACCAGTTACATTTTCAGGGTTGGTTTTATTAATTTAGGATTAGATTGTTAGGGTTGGTATTATTATTTAAGGGTTAGGATAGGTTAGGTTAAGTAAGGGTTGGCCCTATTCATTTAAGATTGGGTTATCAGGGTTAAATTTATATATGTAGTTAAACATTGTAAATTCGTTGTTTGATACATTTGCAATGCTTGAATTAATGAAAATATATTTTCACTAGTGAAAATATATATTCACTTGAAATATGCTTTCACTGTACATATACATATACGTACGTGTGTGTGTGTGTGTGTGTGTGTGTGTGTGTGTGTGTGTGTGTGTGTGTGTGTGCGTGCGTGCGTGCGTGCGTGCGTGCGTGCGTGCGTGCGTGCGTACGTGCGTGCGTGCGTGCGTGCGTGCGTGCGTGCGTGCGTGCGTGCGTGCGTGCGTGCGTGCGTACGTGCGTGCGTGCGTGCGTGCGTGCGTGCGTGCGTGCGTGCGTGCGTGCCACATAACCACACTGCCCATAGCAAGATATGCTAACCACTACTCAATGCTGCTAGTGGCGCCATCTATTAAAAATTTATTCAATTAATTAATTAATTAATTTTGCTATTGGTGTTTTATATTGTTTATGTGTAGAAGTAGGTAGTTTTTACCATTTTTTTTTCATATTAATCAATTAAATAGAAATATTAAATTAATCATATTTAAAAGGTATTTGAAAAAATTCGACCGCGTGCGGATCGAACACAGGACCGAAACATTTCTTTTAATTTTTTTTTGATTTAATAACTTAATATTCTAACACCCATGCGATGATATTTCATCGGGTGCAACACTAGTACATATAATATAATGCATTTGTATATTTTATGTGCATATATACATTAAATACAGCCAGTCAAGGGGTTTTTTTCCCTCTAAAACATAGCCTTTTTACAAGCCTTATATCAGGTTTCTTTCGATTTTTTTACAAGCCTCTTCTTAATTTTTGTGTATACCATTATAAAAATTTGCTGTGCTATTTATCTGATTTATCACAAAAAAAAGCAATATATTTTTTAGTAATCATGGCAATAATATTTTTGAATAAAAATATTTCGCGTTGCAATTTAAGGATAAACATATATGTTTTAATATATAAATAGCCATAGTGATGAATTGGAGATACCCGTAATGTTGCTATGACCCAATATTAAAAATAAAATAAAATAGTTTTCGACATGCATTCAAATTATTGAAATAAAATAACATTTTAAATGTATGGTATTTGCATATTGATGTAAATATATGTTTGTTTTTATCATAAATTTGTATTTAAGAAAGATAAAAAAAAAATCATAAGAAAAAAATCTGTATGTGCACCTGAATTTTTGTCAAACAATGAAAATTATGAACTCAATATGTCGTTTAATTAAATATGTAATTCATCAAGTCACTGAACTCGCAATAAATTCCACCTTCAAAACGTAGTTGCATTTTAAATATTTATTTAGAGATGCACCTTTTGATAACCTTGACAAATGTATACAAAGTGAATTGTGTATTTAGTGTTAACGTAGAGTGAAAAAGTATGATTTAAAATTAATTTAATAAATCAAAATAGTACATCACACATTCTTGTACATATTTGTACTTTATTTAGTAATACATTTTAATATATAATATATGTATATATGTATATGTGATATGAAATAAAAAACGTTTCGAAAATTGTAAGAAGCTTTATTTCGTTGTTATGGTGACATTGAAAATGATAGTTTATTGTTGTTTCTGCCACTAATTATATTAACAATATTTGGCTTTATTATCACATGATAAGGATAATTAAGTGACTTAACTACATTAATATAATATATACAGTCATTAAAATGAAACAGTTAAAATAATACATTGTAAGATGAAGATATTGTACTAAAATAAAAAACAAATTATGGAATGAAAATGAAATAATTTTAACAATCGTTAGTATAATGTCAGCAATGACAGTATACGAACATTATAAAAACTATTTTATATCAATTTTCACATAAATACATGGACATTTGGACAATTTTTCATATAATGATAAGTTTTTTAATTGTCTAAATGAGCAAAATGGATTAACTATATCTTAATGTAAATTATGTTTAGAATCGAACATAAATTATTTTAAAAAGCTCAATTCCCAAGTGATAATATTAAATTGCAAATTCTCTTGAATATTATATGTAGTATGTATTTATGTATATTTTGATTATATGAGATTAAATAAATGTATTATACAATGAAAAGTATGCCCATACAAAATATCATATGTATATGTATTGGTTTTCTGGGGATACTAAATGCAAGTTGTCTAAAAATTACAAGAACCATTAATGATCACTTGAAATATGAATGTCATAATGAAAACAATCGTATTAACATTTTTGATAATTACATAGTATGCTTCTCACAAGGGCTAAGTACACAATGAATTAATATTTTCCTATTAATGAACAAGTTTTATTAAAAAAATAATATATACATATATATATATATATTGTTTATTTTATCCTGATTTTTATAATATTAATTCCAAAAGCCCAATTATAGCATTTAATTCTCATAAATAATGAAAATAATTTTAGAGAAATAAATACCCTACTCACTCATAGGTACAGTGTGCCACTTTTAGGTATAAAATATTTATATTTAAGTGTATTCTTTCCTGTAAAAATGTACATCCCTTAAATTAACTTTAATTACAAATTTTCATTAAAATATAATATTACTTATCTAAGGTTTCAATATGCATCATAAATGTTACAGGTTACAAAAAAAATATAGACGTGTTTTATGGAACTTAAATTTAGCTTAGCTTATATTCGCAAAAATATATTTTATCTCTTTTTTTATGAATTATTGTTTGAGTTTCATAATATAAACCTATTTAGTATGTACATTTGATTAGTTTACATAAACTTATCACCAAACACAATTCAACTGCTTAAATTACTATAGTAATGAAACAATCCCTACAAGGCATCCACAAAGTGCTGAATCAGCCATGGCGACACAGTTTCGCCATGCATATTGATATCTGAATGTCTTAGATTCTTAGTTTTTTTACCATTTCGACACCGTATTCTCTTGCAAACTTTCAGAGCGTTTCCTATTCTTATAGCGTATACACACCGGCCCCGCTTCAAAGCGGGCTTATTATGAATTTCAGATTTATTGCATTTAACATGAGTAGAAACACTCGTCTCAGCTATGGTTGTTCCGTTTATACTTATTGTCGAATACAAATCGTGATTGTCTGTTCGTAGGACATTTGGATGATAGCTTGAATTGTTACAATAATGTAAATATCTCTTGGTCGTTACTTTCATACTTGATTCTCTATTGCTTGTCACATTGCAAAGTATACCAGTTATGTCATTTTTAATCGTTTCTTTTAACATTTCTTTCATTTTAGCATCTAACTCCTGTTTTGCAGGATACTGAATATCAATTGATGCTTTAGGTACTTTCACGTCAAAGTCGGGATGATCAATATTATTGTCCGAAGTAATGCCGTCACCGTTTGCAAAGTCAAATCTAGTTATCAAATCCTCTGACGTTGCTAGAATATGCGAATTGACTATATATTCGTTGATATTTCTTGGCACAGATGATTGGTCCAGTATGGAGTGATCCAGACATGTACGTCCTCGCTGAAACATTTAACAGATAAACGGTGATTATGAGAATGGTGTAATTTAATGTACTGTTGAATGTTGTAGTAAAAGTTACATTGATTTCTAAGCCATCTGGATGAGATACTGGTTGTGGTGAGTAGAAGTTGGCACGAGAGCTGAGTTCTTGTCGTAGTTGCCATTGACGGAGATAAACATCCCGAGCATAGTGAACAGCTCCTCCCCAGCGACGACCAACATGCCATCTAATAACAATGAAAAATTATATTAAAATATATATATATATATATATATATATATATATATATATATATATATATATATATATATATATATATATATATATATATATATATATATATCGATAATGATTGATTACATACAATTAAAGCAGTAGCAAAAACATTGAGTAAATATTCTGATTTAGTACTTATGATATGAATTTAGATTAACTTTCAATGTGAAACAGATATCAAATTATTTAAGCAATGCAACAATGTGAGGTGATTTATCTCAATCAGTAAATATGCATAAGATTTTTGGCTTTTCACAAATACAATGTCATATGAATTTCTGGCATTTTACATGAAAATACTATTTTTGTGTTTTAATATTATGAACAATTCAAATTAAATACTTGTACCTAGTTGTAATATAATATGTGACTGTGAAAGTGAGATTTTGTTGACTTTGAGTAATTTATTACAAATTTACCTTGTTATTAGTTGTAGAATTCTAGAGCGTTGACCGAATGATCTAAGGAGCAAGCAAGCACCTCGTAAAGATATAATATCACCTCTAGATTGTGAGATAGATTGTTCACCAACTGCCAATGCCGTTAAATATACTTTGAGCGAGTGACGTTTCAAAGCTGAAATCATATTATCATATTATACATACATATATAATATACGTATGTAAATAAAGTCTAAAGTTGTCGAATATTAAATTGTTACCGTTGTTTTCGAGCCATTGAGCATATCTGACGTAATGCTCCCAATTGTTCGGTTCAAGTGATATAACTTTCCTCAGCAAAGGACCCTTTAAGAGTTCAGATTTCAGGTTGACTAGCTCCAAATATGCCAAAACAAACTTCGGGTCCAATGTGACACATCTCTCCAGCATTCGCAAAGATTCTCCGGTTCTATTGTCATTTCTGAAATGGCGATTTTAGAAGTTTGTAATATAAAACATTTTATCGTTAAATGACTATTCTATGCGGGGAAAATGGAGCTTGTTTTTCTACATTTGTTTTGAAGGAATTACAATATTTTTATAGGAAGAAATTCAAGGGAAATACTGGAACGTCTACATTATTCAAATGCACCCTTACATTTGTAACAGTAATGAAAAAAATCACCATAATTTCAACTAAATATATTCTGGATTCAATAAACGCGAATATATATGTTTATATATATATGTATACATATAAAAAAAAAAATATATATATATATATATATTTTTTTTCTTATTTTACATAGATATATGTATATAATGAAGGCCTAACAGGTAGGCCCCAATGCGCATTCCTAGACAATTATTTACAAACATTGCATCATTTTTATAACATAAATCACTGTATTGCGAGAGGCTGAAGAACACGAAATTTACAATTAATAAATCCATAGAGACATCTATGGATTTTCGACTTGTATATATTTTTCAGATATTTGTGATAGCGGGTAAGAGGATTTTTGCCAATTTGATGGAGGAACCGTTTCAACAATGAAATCAGATGAATTGGCAAACTCTGATAAGAAACGATCGACGACTTGGAGACACAAATATCCAAGTCTGACCAGCAGTATTAAAGATTAGCACGGGCAATACTGCTGGCTATACACACACACATATATATATATATATATATATATATATATATTTTTTTTTTACCTATCTTTAATTTTTCATTTCTTTCCAGGATATCTTATATAAAATATGTATGTAGTATGAAAATAAATATGTATAATTTCATACACTCAGTACATTTTAACACAAACAAAAGAATAATATATACCTATATAATTTTCCAAGGTTGTAATGAGCATTGACATGATCACGAGAATATCTTATTGCAGCTAAAAAGTGCATTTCAGCTTGTGATGTGCCCACAACTAGAGTACCAAGATTGTTGTGTGCACTGGCGTAGCTGGGCCATAATCTGTAATACCAATATATTTGTTTTAATGAAGTCGTAAGTCGTAAGTTTTTATTTTTAGTATAATAATTTGGAAAAATTATATCCATTTATATTAAACTAGCTGAACCATGCATGCGTTGAAATGCCACAATAACGCATGCAATTACCGTTCCCGTTCTCATTCCCGTTACCTTTCCCGTTCTCGTTCCCGTTCTCATTTTTCAGAACAACGCAGGCAGCGAACACCCTGGTCGCGACGCGAAAACATTTGAAATTATAGCGAATGACACTCATTCCCGTTTTTCCCGTTTCCGTTCCCGTTTTTTCCCGTTTTTTTTCACAGTAATCTTCCCGGACATGCATACAACAAATCCTGAAAGTTCCATCGTAATCGCTTCAGTGGCTTAGGAGCCTATTCGAGGCACACACACACACACATACATTCAATTTTATATATATATATAGATTAGAATTTGAAGTAAGAGCTATCAGAGAAAGAGGGAGACTAAAACTTTTTGGCGTTATAAAATGAAATATTTTCCCATCCCCCTCGGGGATATGTTCAAAGTTTCAAGGATCATTTTCCCGAATGTAAATTGAGTTATATTGGTTGACCGCTCAACTTTGATTTTAATAAAAGTTTCTTTGATGAATATTTAGATCGAGATTGAATTTTTTATTATTTCTTTATGTTCAGATATTATGTACATATTCAATGGAAATTCATAAAAAAGTTTCTCATACCTTAGGGCTTCGTTGTAGTGGGATATGGCGAGTTCTGGTTGATTGGAATCTCGGAGGAAATTTGCGAAATTGTAGTGCATTTTTGCGTTATGAGGCAAAGCAGCCAGGCCAGCTCTGAAAATATCAATTTTTTAAAATTAATAATGGATCAAAACAGTAATCAACCTACTCTTAATATGTATGTATGTATGTTCACTAGTGTTGTGCCCGATGAAATATCATCGCATGGGTTATGGCATATTAAGCTATTAATTAAAAAAAAATTATAAGAAATGTGTCGGTCCTGTGTTCGATCCCACGCGGTTGTGTTATTTTTTCAAATACCTTTTAAACATATTTAATTTAATATTTAAATTTAATTGTCTAATATGTAAAAAAATGGTAAAAATTATCTACCTAGCTACATATTATATAAACAATATAAAACACCAATAGAATAATTAATTGATTAATTAATTAATTAAATAAATTTTCAATAGATGGCGCTAAATGCTCAGAGACTTATTAGCATAGAAAAAACATTGGTAACAAACAGTATACATATATGTATATATAAGGTTTTTGTTGATCTGTTATTATGTTCGTATTATATTCGTACGTTTTGTTGACAGTATTTTTACATACATATGTCGAATCGAAACGACTATTATAGTATGGAGAGCGTTATCTCACACAAACACACAGAATAGCGCTATTATTTTTAATTTTTTAATTTATTTCATACCAGGAAGGCATTACAGGTAAACCCCAATGCGCCTTCCTGGCCAAATTACAAACAATACAGCATTTTTTTATTATATAAGTCGCTAAATTACGAGACACTGACTTAAACTCGACAATTAACGAGACATCTATGAATTGTACATACATTTTTATTGTAATATTTACATTAATCATACTCAAATAGTGGTGACATAGTGGGTAGGAAGGATTTTTAGCCAATTTTTAATCAGGAATCGTTTCAACAATGAAATCAGAGAAAATTGGCAAACTCTGATAGGAAACGATCAACCAGGAGTCACAAATCCTGGTCTGACCAGCAGCATTACAGATATACTCAGAAAAATTCTTTTCAATCGAGGTCAGCTCAAGGGATCGAACTCGGCGCCTCTCAGTGTTAAGCAGAAGCTTAACGACCGAGCCACGCTGCTGGCTATATATAATACATAGTGTTGTACCCGATGACATATCATCGCATTGGTATTGGCATATTGGCATTAGGTTATTAAATAAAAAAATTAAAAGAAATGTGTCGGCTCGATCCACATGCTGTCGAATTTTTTTCAAATATTTTTTAAATATATTTAATTTAATATTTATATTTAATTAATGATAGAAAAAAAAGCTAAAAACTACCTACCTACCTACATGTAAACAATATAAAACACCAATAGAAAAATTAATTAATTAAATAAATTTTCAATAGATGCCGGTAAAATTTTTGCCAACAGAAAAAATTGGTAGCAAATAGTATATATATGTAGGTATAGAAGCTTCTTTCTTTTGTATTCGTACATATTTCGTACATATTTTGTACATACATATTTCGTACATATTTTGTATTAGCCAGCAGTTTGGCTTAGTGATAGCGTATATATTTAGCATCACTGAGGTCATAGGTTCGTGTCCTCGCCACTGCTGGTTAGATTTGGGGGTTTTGTGACTCCAAATCGATCGTTTCTCTATCAGAGTTTGCCAATTTTATCTGATCATTGCTGAAACGGTTCCTGAAAATTGGTATTAAATCTAATCCTGTTGTCACAAAAATCTGCCTGTGTATAATTTGTATTAATTATACACAGTAATCTGAAATCCATAGATGTCACTATGATTATTATTTCTGATTAATTGTTATATTCTATATATATTCTGACTGTATATGTATGTATTACTGTATTTCTGATTTCTGATTGTTCATGTATTTCATTAACGTACACCCGTCGCATTGGAGCAAATCGGTAATGGCGAGTGTGTATTGATTTGTGACAATAAAAATAAAAATAAAATATATTCGTTTTGGCAGTGGTTTAGCTGTGACGTACATATGTACATATATCGAATCGAAACGACTATTATAGTACGGCGAGCGTTATCTCAGAAATACAGACGGACAGACACACAGAAAAGTGATATAATATATATGATATTTTAATATTTTTTACCTACTTACAAAACCAACCTTTTACAACATACTCTATATATGTTGATATTTAAATATATTTTAAAACCAAAATAAATTACAAAAATAACGAATTGTAGAGAACCGTTAATAAGAAAAAAAAATCAGAAATGTACTACTTTAGTGCAATACTTACATATGTAGTTCCATGTTACATAGATACTTGAATCACCGAAACTATTCAGACCACGTATTGTTTCGGTCAATTGGTCTCGAATAAGTAGTACATAGTGTTGTAGTTCAATACATAGGTCTTACATACAACATTGAAGTGAAATACCTGAGCAGTGTCTCCCTGGAGAGCCAGTCTTTGTTTCTGTGAACCGTACGAGCTGCACCACACACCAACAGGAGACAGATACCTGCGGTGGCTGCCGCCCTGGAGCAGCCGCCTCGCCACCAAATCGCCTGAGCACCGCACACCACCACCAACACACCTCCCACACTGTAAAAGCACACGTAGATACTGGTCAATGTCTAATTAAAAGACCGCATCTCAAATATAAGGTCTCCGAGTTGGGAATATGCGGTCTACATAGTGTGTGTGTGTATTTGATATTCGTTTTAATCACGTTTAATTTGAATTTCTTTGTGTCGGGACACATTCGTTTGTGAGTTTAAACCGCAATCGTTTTGTGTTTTTTCCTTACCTTGGTATGTAGAGGACGCGCTCGGCGACCACAAAGCCAACGGTCACAAAAAGGTTTGCCGCCGGCAAGAATGGCAAAACGAGCAGAAGTATCCCCAGAACAATTGGTACGTGCCTCTGTTGCTGAAAGCAGATGAAAAAATGAATATTCACGTCAACCTGCACCAAGCGAAAATTTAAAAGAATCCTTTTATATAATACTAGTGTTTTTACCCGGCTTCGTTCGGTATTTGTAATATAAACAGCTTAAACATGGCAAAATAATCTAATAGTATACATTCATTTGTTTATTTTATTAAACTTATTTGAATCGAAAAAAAATTATATTCAACGATATGGATATCATCTTCGTAAAAACTTTGATTTGTTTTCGATGTTCCCAACAAACCTTACATAGTTACAAAGTTTCTTTCGAAATTATATATTAGATAAGGAAGAAATTATATGTATACTGATTTGAAATAAAAAAATATTTCAATATACACATTAGGCTATAGCGAAAAACGCGAATTTTGGATTTATATCGATGAACATATTTGTATTCAGATTAAAGGCATACTCACGAAAGCTTTCAATGATTTTTATTTTTGAAATAATCACGGAAACATGAAAAAAATGACAATTATCTGAAAAATAAACCGCTTCCCCATTCAACCTCTGATTTTCGAGCGAAACGGTGACGTTGAATTCTCGTTCATCAGTCAAAACTTGTCATAATCGAACCAATTAAACTGCAATAGATGAATATTAAGCATTTTTTTTAATACTTTAAAAAACGATACTATTATTTTCAAAAAAGAGATAGTATATAAACAAAACCTATTTACTTTTTCTAAATCTTTGTCGAGATAAATCGATTGGTTGAAAGCACAGAACATTGTTTAAAATCAATTTTATTTAACGTTATATTGATACGACGCAAGTTTTCCATTAGGTTTTTGCACCGGTCTAAATTCAAATTCGAGTTTTTTGCACCGGCCTAATGTATGTACATACACACATTGCTTTTCAGTAAACTGCTTGTTATAATTTGAGATTAAAGGCAGACTATTCAAACAATGCAAACTATAATAATTCATTAAAAATGTAGTACATAATATAATAATACACTGAAGGAATAGTATGTACATATATATAAATGAAACGAGGAACGACAATGATTGAATAATTACATGAAAATTCCATTTGTATTTTGCTGATGGACCAATATGAATATTTGAAATCGGATTTTAAATTTAAGTAAGGATTTTTGCAGTAATAAGTAACAATTTCTATTAAATAGTACCTAGAACATATTTGTTAACCCAATATTGCAATATGTAATTAATATTAATTTGGTTAAAAATGATAGAAATGGTTTCACACATAAATAGCTCAATATGAAATCATCTATGTAGACAAAAAAATATTAACAATAAAAATTGCACTCAAGCACTTATTCTAGAAGTAGTTAGGTATTTCGAGTTAAGTAATAAAGAAAAAAATCGTGTTAAGTTCCAGACGACTAAAGCGTGAAAATAGTTGTATTTGCAAATCAGAAAGACATTGTCATTTTATATTACATATTATTTATGCATTGAATAATTTGATTTGTAAAATCGTAAAATGATCGAAATAAAAGAAATTTCGATTTATATTCGATCCAATTTTGCAATGAAGTCTCCGCAAAACGAAAACGAATTAAGATTTTGATTCATTGAATCCATTTTTGGCAGCCGATTCTAATACGTGCTCAGAATTCAAAAGGTCTTTGTTCTTTCAAATGTAACACTGGTTTCGAATTTATTGTTCCTTAAAATTTACAACATGAAAAATTCCAGATAAATTCATTTTATATTTCAGCGACACATACCTCAAGGTCTGTAAGCCCCCTGTAAGCCAGAAGTATTGCAGCTCCGAAGGCAACGCAGGTGAGAAGATTTCTGGAATCACTGACGGTAGTAACGAGAGGGACTGATCCCATCTGCCAATCGTGGCTTAGAGTGACGGGACACAGCATAAGCCACCAATTGAAGGCAGCCAGATAGCAAAACGTCAATAATCTGAAACGAAAATCGAAAACAATTAGTCGCAGAGTCAGAGGGTAGGCAGAGCTCGTTACGTGAATATTTTATTTACCTGACGTAAAGGCTGGGATGGAAAGCAGTCGGATTGTCCTGCTGCGAAAATTTGGGTAGAGACCCCTGAAGTAGAGCCAGTCTTATGGACAGCAGCAGACCAAGCGACAAGATTACTTTGGCAGCCCTCCGAGAAAATTGGGCAGCCCCGTCGTTCCATCTCATCTCGACCACGGTTCTGAAAGGTTAGAGGAAAATAAACAAACAAAGAAAGAAAAACACCTAGAGATTTTTACAAGTAGACTGCAACGAACGTAGCAATCACGACCAAAGTGAACTTTTCGCTTGTACGTTCTGAATTCAAAGGCCTGATTTTGACGTGGAACAGCTAAAACGTGCTTCTGTTGCACGTTTGTTCTGACTTTACGAAGAGAAAATATAAATTGGCGATTCGCTCGAGTACCGTGTAGTTGAAACATTACTATTACACTTTTCAATAGGCATATTTTGAAAGCGATCGAGCGAAAGCGTGATTAAACACGAATTTAATAGATTTTTTTCGCCAAAACAACAATATAGGGGTGGGAGGGAGACAGGCGTCGGCCGCCGTACAAACAGGCGATAATTGGATAACGAGAAATAAATCGAAATCAAACAATAATCAGATGAAATGCGATTGGAGTTAATTGAATTTCGCGGATAAAATTGAAATTGCATCGATTGTGCAGGCGGAGCTGAGCAAACAAGCACCGTTGCGATTTCACAGAGTCAACACTGAAAAACTAGACTGCTGCATTTGCTGCACAGATTCAAAACGATTTAAAAATGATCCAATATATATATATATAGTGCAATCCAGTGTGTTTGTACAATCTTACCTTTTCACACACGGCCAACATCTGTAGAAGTCGAAGGCTAGATTCAAAACGAAAACCGTGATACCGGTCTCCTTAGCGAGCATGCTTAGTCCACCCAAAAGTATACTGAGGCCAACGTAATGTGTCCCACTTTCAGGCCTGAAAAGAAAAATAATGTCATTATACAATGAATATCATTTTTATGACTTAATATCGAACATATTATTACATAAGTTACATTTATTTATTTATTTTATAGGTATACACCAATAGATGTATGTTTCCATTGAACACTACATCTAAGGTCAAACATTGTACAGAAGTATTGTAAGTAATATACCAGGCAAATACAAATATCAATCAACATCCACAGGGCCATCTAGGGTCTTAATTTGCAGTATTTTATAGAAATTCGAGATGTGAGAAATGGATAAAAGGTTGCTAATTTGTTGGAACCGTTTCAGCAGCATAAGATCAATGGTTAGCATATAATGCTTTCAAACAAACTGGTCACGGATTCGGTCCCACCGGCTGCTGGCCAGACCTTGGATATGTGGCTCCAGGTCGATCGTTTCCTATCATTGTTTGTCAATTTTTCTGATTTTCATTGAAACGGTTCCAACAAATTGGCAACCTTACCCATTTTCTCGCAAAACCCCAAAACCGTTTTCAGCAATCTTGAATTTCACGGAATTATATAATATAAAAAGCTGCAAATTTACAAACTTGCCTATAAAATGTCTATGTGGATGCTAATTGATATGTATTAAGTGAATTTCGCTGAATTGTTTAAAAATACTGCAAATTTACAAATCTTATCATACATCTAAGGCCCTTGTTATTCAATTTGTTTGTAAATGATATTAGTAATAAACTGGTCAATTGTCGTTTCTCACTATACGCTGATGATTTAAAGCTCTATTTGAGTCTCGATTCTAAACGTTCTTGTGCGCTTTTACAAGCTGATCTTAATGCTTTTCATGATTGGTCGTTAACCAACTGTTTGCCTCTTAATGTCTCCAAGTGCAAGGTTATGTGTTACTCCAGATCCAGATCCACCCCCGATCGTACCTTTCCACAACTTTTTATTGAATTGGATCGATTCAACTGTTGATCTTGGGGTTGCATTCCAGAGTGACCTAAATTTGTCTGTTCATATCGACTCTGTGTGTTGCTCTGCCTCACGAATGCTTGGGTTTGTCTTTCGTAATTCTCGACACTACCATAATCCCGCTGTTTTGAGATTTCTGTACAATGCTCTAGTTAGGAGTATCTTGGAATACGCCTCTATGATCTGGAATCCTTACACTAAGTCTCTATCTGTGAAGGTTGAACTTGTCCAAAGACGATTTCTCAGACTGCTTTATAAGGAGCAATATGGGATTTACCCATACTTATTTCCTTCAAAATTCGTCATGGGTATGGTCGGCTACACTTCTCTTGACCACAGGAGGAGTGTTGCCCTCATCAAGTTCTTGTTTTCCATATTTAGAGGCTGTATCTCCTGTCCGTCTATCCTGGCTGAGTTGGGCTTTCATGCTCCAGAGAGTGTGATATGGACCCGCCATCGTCCCCTTTTTCACACTCCTTTGGCTAGAACTGTGGCATTTAGTTATTCTCCCATTCCTCGCGGCCTCCGTTTCTTAAATTCACTGGATAGTGCCATTGACATTTGTCATGTCTCTCTTCATTTTCTGCACCATTTCCTAAGTTATGGAGGTCGCGACCATTTAGAAAGGTTGAGTTAGTGTTTTTAAATATGATTTTATTATGATTTCATGTTTTATTTAGTTATCTTTTCCTTATTTAATTTGTATATTTGTATATATAATTTGTTTATTTAACTTGAATTTTTTCCTTTTGTACTTCTTAATCTTTTTAGCACACTCGTTGATTTGGAGCGATCTGTTAGACGAGTGTGCTTGATTAATTGATTTTGTAAAATAAAATAAAAATAAAATCTGTGGATGTTAATTGATTTGTATTTACTTTGTATACTACTAATAATGCTTGTACAATGTACAATGTTTCTGGTCAAGAAGGCGCATTGGAGTTACCTGTGAAGCCTTCCTGGTATAAATTAAAAAAATATATAAATAAGTAAAAAAAAACATGCATGAATAATAAAAATTCACCTTTCTTATGAATGTACATATATAAAAAATCGTTCTAACAACTGTATGCCTAATTAATCATATTTTGTGATACGCATATGAAATATACGCTAGTTCAATTTCGTAACATTCGCTTCAAAATATTATCCACATATATAAAAAAAATAATCTTAATTCAGCGATCGAAAATAATTGAATAGAAATCCGAGTCACAAAAGTGGACCGGGTTTCGCGACTTCCGTTTCCGGCGCTAGTGTCGGCTTTCGAGTCCGGCTTCGAATAATGCAAAACATAATGGCTTGGATAATGCGTGAACCACCAACAATGCGATCGGTGGGGTCGTGGAGACCCCCATCCCTGTACCACGACAGGCTTCCGGGGTTCGGTCGTCTTCTCTGAGCCATTAGTGCCATAATTGGCGCAAATCGGCGATTCCTAATTCCACCATTCACCCCCCCACCCCCTTTGATTCGAGTCCCTATTCAGGGCCGACTTATTGTATGCCGAGTTAAGAATGGCCAGGCGTTCAACGATTGCATTTATATTTGAACCGATTACACATATCGGAATTCAATTTGGGACCGCGATGAAAATTAATTCATGGTCGTACGAATAAAATTTAATCGCACCGGACAATCGACAGGGAATATTACATTTTACGCATCTTGATTGTATTAAAAATTATACTCATATGTTTTTTTTAGTAAAATATATGACAATATGTGACTGTTATGTAATACTGATACAATACATAATATACAATTAAATATAGTACATATGTGATTTGAGCCAGCATCATAGTTTGGTGGTTGTGTTTATGTTAACCACCAAGAGGTTGTCGGGTTCAAGCCCCGTGGGTTGACCACAATTGAAAATATTTTTTTTGAAGTAATCAGACTTGGATATTTATGACTCCAAGACAATCGTTTTCTACCAGGGTTTGCCAATTTATCTGATTTCATTCCTCATCAAATTGGCAAAAAAATTCTTCTCACTATGTCACCACTATTTGAATATGACTTCAAAAGTTATAATCTATAAATTTATATATTTACAATTTTATCATCATACATATGTATGTAAATGTCACTCAGAGACAACCTGATAACTGCACCATGAGGAAATATCTTTCCCAAAGTAAAAATAAATAAATGATAAAATGAGAAGCCATCTCATCGAAGAATGTTCTATGATAAGTCTCCCAAAGAGAGGTCATTCTCTCAGACTACAAAAGTTATTTTTGACAAAAAGAATCCTCTTCCTTTAAATAGATTAGTTAAATTTTGAAAAGTCTACCAATAGTCTTTGGGTCTATCGGCTTTGTCACCTCTTCCAAGTATTTTTAAATTTTAAACCGGCAGCGTAGATCAATGGTTAGCATGTTATGCTTTCAATTATGTGGTCACGGGTTCTATCCAGTATGCTGCTGGCCAGACCTTGGATATGTGATTCCAAGGTTGATCGCTTCCTATCAGAGTTTGCCAATTTATCTGATTTCATTGAAACGGTCCCAACCCTTTCGCAAACTTTTTTTTATCCATTAATCATGCACACTCACCTAACAGACTAATCTAAAGCGGCGAGTGTACTAAACAGATTAAGAACAGAAAAAAATACATGACATTAAATATTCTTACAATAAATAAAAATATATAACAGCCAAGTCAACAGTTAACTGCTCTAGTTGGTCGCGATCCTCGTAACCGAAGAAGCGGTGCAGCGAATTAAAAGAGATATGACAAATGTCAATGACACCATCCAGTGAATTTAAGAAATAGATATATTCGAGTTATTCAACATCTTGATTTTCACCGATTAGAAAATGCTACACAAATTTGTCCATCGACGTATCTGTGGCTGTGAATTGTTTTACCATAGATGTTGTATTTAATAAATGGGTTTATAAATATGTATTATATGGGTTAAAACAAAAATATCGTATCCCAAATTTGTAACATAAAATATTGATCAAATCGAATGTTTTTATGTCGACCTTCAGAGCAATTCCAAATCCAGCTTTATGTTAACTTTTAAACCACAAATAAGGTCGAAAAAATATGCAATTTTGTATATAAATATATACTGTGTATAATACATACATCGTTTACAAGCAACGATATGGTAAATTGAATTCATTCCATTAGCTGAATATCGATCATTGACGCATTTTTGAATGAATATTGGATTTGAATGTGTGTGAAAAATCCGGACATCTATGGCGTGCAATCAGCTGATGAAATGATTCCAATTTACAATATGATTCTCATCCTGACAGGTGATAAATGATTCTGATAGAAGCTGTCGCAAAATCGTGACGATTTAATTCGCTCATACCTTTTAGTCTAAAGTCTGTCTGAAAACTATTTACTAAATCGTACTCAAACGATTATAATACGATTACAACATGTAATTTGGATTCAGTTGATTACGATTTACCTTGCCACTAAAATGCGGTAGTTTAAAATTTAACAGGTTTTGTAAACCTTAACTATCATTGCGAATGATCCTATTTCTGAGATATACTAAGACGATATGGCAAAATGATCATTCAACAAGTTTCTAGCACTTCAGAATCTTCTTAATCAGCAACAAAAAAGAAAGGTAAGCGTTCAAGATTTCGATTGTGTGGTTACGGGTTCCATCCCTGGCTTTGTTGCCGGCCAGACCTTGAATATGTTTCTCTCAGAGTTTTCCAATTTACATTTATTGGAAACGTTTCGAACAAATTGGAATCCTGTCCTATTTCCCGCAAAATTTTAGTTTACAGCACCTTATAATTAGTTGATGTTTAAAAATTCTACGAAAATTGCCATGGTTGTCTCTATGATGTTTGAAGATCGATATTTGTAAATTGCCCTGAATAATACTTACATATGTATAATGTTGACAATAGATGTCGTGTTCATTAAAAAAACCTGTATAAAATAAATAAAAGTTTTCTGAACGTAATGAAAATTTTTTGTCTGTTTTTATGATTTCGGTCGACCTAAATGATTCGCCATTCTAAAGACTTGCCCCTTATCTAATATATAATTTCGGAAGAGACTTTGCATATATGTATATGTATATGTAACTTTGGTTGGTTGGTTCGTAGACAACACATTCGATTTATTGTTTTTTTTCGATTCATAGGCACCGATTTGATTTTTTTCGATTCAAAGGATTCGAAGTCCTCGGGGGCGAAGGCGCCGGGGGCGCAGGCACCACCGGGGGCGTAGGCGCCGGATTCTGGTATACATATTATTTTGAAAAAGACTTAGTATATATGTTTGTTTGTTCGTGACAGTCAATTTGATAAAAAAAAATGAGTATTCAAATAAATTTATATAAAATAAAACTATTCAAATAAATTTAATAAAATGTTAACTATTAGATTGGTCATGTTAAACCGGTTTATATAAAAAATACCGAGCGAAGCCGGGAACAACCACTAGCTTCGAATAAAATTAAGGATGCCACTCTGTTTTATAGTGGTGTTATAAAATTATATGAATGTCGTATATATTATATATTAAATGTGAAATTGAATTGCATTATATTTTACGATTTATAGAATTAGAATATTCAATATATGTATGTAAGATTAAAAATATGTAGATTTAATAATATTAGTACGATTCAAATTTATTCGAACATCGGTTATATAAAAGAAAAAAATCTTCGCGAATCAAACACGTCACTGTAAAATATATGGGAAGGATTTGAATAAAACATTTCGAAGATTTTTCGGTCAGTTTTGTATAAAACCTTTCTGTGACACATGCCGACCGGGCGAAGGGGAAAGGGGTGCAAAAAAAGGAATTCATCCATTTAAAACAGATATATAGGTAGCGATAAGAGATAGTGTGTTTTTTTTATATCGCTTTTCGTACGTTTAAATCTCTCACGTTGTACGCCAGAGTGTGCGGAGCTTAAATTGAAAGCTTTTAGTGCAAAGTGAGAACGCGATTTTCACCGATGACGTGGAAAGTTCTCGCCGTGGAAAAGTATCGCGTGTACATGTACGTACTTCTGCGAATGGCATTCGTACACACCAATAACAATGACGTGTATGGTATAGGAATTTTATGTATTTAATGTAATATTTGGCAACAATTTTCATGTGTACCCATGTATGAATTGATTCGGTGGAAAGTTGCGATCGTATCAAGTATTGAAAGGCTTTTTCTTTGACTTGGCACGATTGCTGTACATGTAGTTGGAACGGACTTCAGATCACTTATTGTTCTGCCGGTCTGGCCATTGTTGTCGACAGCAATTGATCTCGACAAATAATAACGTAAATTTCCGCAGCGCTGCTAATGTGTGTACACTAGAAAGTTTCCAAGTTTGTTTCGCCGTTTTCCCTGTGTGTGTTCGTGAGTAATGGAAATTCAATTTTCTTACTTTGAGTATTAGTAGGTATGTAGAAGGCCGACAGTCTAGGTAGAGTTACGTTAGGTTTTCCTCGTGTTATGAAACCAAACTCAATTTTCTTTTATTGTGTGAAATGTTTAATATTACTCTTGTATTCCAGCTATATTTTAAATCTAATATACAATTTCGAAAGGGACTTTGCATATATGTAACATTCGTTCGTTGGTTCGTAGACGACACATTCGATTTATTTTTTTTCGATTTATAGGCACCGATTTGATTTTTTTCGATTCAAAGGATTTGAAGTCCTCGGGGACGAAGGCATCGGGGGCGAAGTCCTAGGGGGCGAAGTCTCCGGGGGGGCGCCGGGGACGATGGCGTCGAGGGCAAAGGCGCCTTTGCGCCGAAGGGGGGGGGGGGGGCGCCGGATTCTGGTATACATATAATTTCGAAAGATACTTAGCATATATGTTTGTTTGTTCGTGACAGTCAATTTAATAAAAAAACAAATGAGTATTCAAATAAATTTATATAAAATAAAACTATTCAAATAAATTTAATATAATATAATGTTTACTATTAGATTATTCATGTTTAAGCTGTTTATATTACAAATACCGAGCGAAGCCGGGTAAAACCACTAGTATTTTTATATAATTCACTTCATAAGAATTTAAATTTGTTCGATGTTGTATATTGAAGTATTGAAAGCATAACATATGTATATGTGTACTTTATCTAGATGCAAACATATTATATTACAACAAATTCAATTATAGTTTGTATATTCTGTATTATTTCTCTTAAGTTTATCTTTATGAAAACTATTAAATTATTGATGAATTACGTTATTGTGAAAAGAAAAATTGACATATTTTAGATAGTATTAAATATTTAAATAGTATTAAATATGTAGATAGTATTAAATATGTCAATGGAAAGTTTTTACTTAGAAATTGTACATTGTACTTAAGAGTTACGGATCATACGTTTAAATATGTTGAAAGTTCAATAATCTGTAATTTATTTTTATACATTTGGTTTAATTCTACAGTAATGTTAAAATCTAGAGAGTTATATAGTATTCCACCGTAAATATTACACCTTGAAAGTTTTTAACTGTCTGTTGGAAAATTTATAGTATCTTTGATTTTCTAGACCATACTTTTAAGCGATGAAAAATTTTCTTTAAAAAAAGAACGGAAATTGCCGATAAAAAAATGATATATTTTTTCAACCAAGAAACTGAAGAATATTATTATTTATAAAGTTTTATATATTCATACAATATTATATAAAACAAACCTACATATATAAGTAAGAATTGTAGGTTTTTGAGTTTTTTTCCTTATTATGCCGCGTACACTAACGTCAAAATAAGATAGATACTTAAGATAATGCTAACTGAATCAATAGCCATTATTTTTTTTATAAAATTTATAATTCCCCATGATTTCATTACGGATTATAAGAATCTCATTCAAGTATTATTATTATTCAAGTATTATTACAAGCTATACGCAAAATTCTGACAATGCCAGCGACAATAGCCACGACCGAAAGAAGTCTCAGCAAATTAAGAATATTCAAAAAATATATATTTGAGATCTATAAGTGGTCGAAATCGCACTTCTAATTTAAGTCTTTTGTTAATAGAACTTTTGAGTGATAGTGAGATTGAATCGAATCTTAGTCTCGAATACGGTTTTTGAACAGTTTTGTAGACTTTTAAAATGTTTATACCAAACGTTACTTTCGCTGTCAAATGTTGCGCTTTTTAAGTGCAACGGCCGAAGGAAATGTTTCTTAATCGACTTTCTAATCTTATAATTTATTAATCTTAAATCCTAATTCTTATAATCTTTGTATGTACTATGTATGTACTGTATGTACAAATAGTCAATAATTCGTCGATACTGTATGTACAAATAGCCACATTCTAATTTTTTTTTCCATTTAGCTATAGCAAAAAGACGGAGCGCTTTTTTGATAATTTCCAAGGACGCCAAAATTATTGGTACGGTAATTATTGGTTATCGTGGCAATGCAACGCATGCCGGGTTAATAAAAAAAATCGTTTATCGATTGGTTCAATACATAACGTTGAGAATTTCCATCAATATTTACAGGTATTTGCTATATATAGGTGTACACATTTATTTGTGAGTGGAGCCACGTCGGAAAAGTAACAATTTCCAATCAGCGTCGGACACAATGAGCGTCACGATGCCTCCACGTCTACAACCCTCAACCCATCCCCCTGTAGTCTATAACTTCCGGTTAAGCGGTCAAGGAACGAAACGCTTTATTGTTATGGTCGTTGTACCGTCGACGATGAAAATTGATAGTCGTTAAAGCGCGACACCGATCGCCTTCAATGCGAGCACTACAATAGTTATCGCTCACTGGATGACAATGCATTCATTGAAATCACCCATTCGTTTTAATTGAAATCAAGCAAATCTTCCGTATTTATAAAGTGTGATTTCGATAAAATGAGCCAGGGAGGAATTAAGCGATTTTCACCAGTAGAGAGAACGTAGGTTCAAATTCCAGCCGAAATTGAAAAGCGTATTCAATTTTCATGCTGTTAATAGATTTGAATGTCAACGATCTCCTAAAAATGTACTGACCGTGACCAAAAGTTGATAAGACGCCGACCAAATAAATCCATTCTGTGAAAAAATGTCATTTGAATTTCAAGGGAGCTATTGTATTGTAAATGTAACAAGAAAATCACTATAAATCATAAAAAAAACTTATCAAGCCAATGATTACACCAGTAAGGAAATGATACATCCATTGAGTTGTGTCCCCTATTGAGTTCTCTTATTAATTTATAGTTTTGCACCATTGTGGCATTACAGGGAGAATCTAATGCGCCACAATGGCCTACATTTGAAAAAGAGAAGAACATAAAAATAAAAAAACAATAACATGCATAAAAGAAAAAAGCAAAAACAGAAAAATAATATGTACATAAAAATGAAAAAAAAAATCAAATAAAGAATAAATAAAATCCTCAAATCCTCTTATAGCATTTGGAATAGGGCTTCCAATCCCGGGATTCCGGTATCCTGGTGTTTTCTGATACCGTGAATCCCGGTGCTGAAGTAACCTTCCGGGATTGGAAGTACTACTTTGGAACTATCATTTATCGAGAGTTGACTCGAATGTGGATCTTAGGATACTATTTAGGAGTGATTTCAGATTTTCCACTCATATTCTAGATATTTGCTGTAGGGCTACCAAAATGCTCGGATTTGTTTTGCACAATGCTCACTACTTCCAAGATCCAAGTATAATGGTGTAGCTTTATTGTTCGCTTGTCCAGAGCATATTAGAGTTCGGGTGTGTAATTTGGAGTCCCACTGAAATTTAATTTTGAAAGAGTTTTAAAAAGTTTCTTCGATACCTTTGCATGAGGATATAAAAATATAACCCATATTTATTTCCCACTGCCTTTTTATAAGGTGTCCTAAGCTTTGACTCACTATCTTCGAGAAGAATTATTGCCATTTCCAAATACTTTTTTGGAGTATTAAAGAGAAGTACTGACAACCCTTAGATTTTATCGGAACTTAAATTTTTGGCCGCATGAATGTGGTAGAGCTTTGCGTCATCATCGACTTTTCCAGCCTATTTCTGCGCAAACGTCTGCTTTCAATAACTCCTCTCTTGTAAAGGTTATCCGGTTCCTTAATGTGATAGTTGAGCATTCGGACCTGTTGGATTGTAATGTTGATGAACTGGTTAGTTTCTTGAGATTCAACACGAGTCTATTTGAATGAAAAGAATGATTGCTAATTTGTTATTGTACTTGTTTTTTTTTTTAAGACTGGTGTGACGTATTGGGGCCACCTATCAGGTCACATTGGTCATTAAATTGTTATTGTTATTATTTATCCATTTATAAAGTATTTATTATAACAATAAATGAAATAAATAAATAAGTTTTATGCTTCGTTCAAAGGATCGTATCTGGTATTTTTTGACCACACTCTGTACAGGTGTATAAAAATGAAATAGAATGGTATTTTTTTCGAAACTACATATACATATGTATATACATACGTACACTCGAGTTGTTCGGCCGAAAAAAAGGAGGATCTGTATTTAGGTCATGATTGTCGGCTTCGTTCTCCGCTCTCCGGTCGTATTTTACTGGTCTGACAAAAAAATACTGCCGACCGTTAATTACGACCCTCACACGAGGGAGGGCCCTCCCTCAAGATTTGCCAGGGGTGCGATAAGCGCCAGGAAATAAGCGGATGAAGTGGAGTGCTAATAGCTGGTGGAGCCGTATCAACCCTTCCGTGAAGCGGAAAAATGCACACAGGCCTGTCTTCGCCGACTATTGTTTGCTAGTGAGATCGAATATATGTATGTATGTATACATATGTATGTATATGGACGACCAATAATCACTAGTCAAAGACCTGACGTATTGTTATATGCTATTTAATTTTCTCTTATTTTTGTAATTCTCTTCAAAGCCACCATTTTGGGCAGTTTGCGTTTAAGTCTCTTCAGACGTGAAATAAGGAGAAACAATCAAGTTGAAATAAGTAACAATCAAGTACACAAATGTGTGTACCTTGCAAAAGTAGCGACATTTTCTTTTTGTGTTGAACTATAAACAGTCAAATTCTTTCTTGATGCATCCTATGTTCATCTTATTTGACAGTGAAAAACACTCGAGGAGAAGTTCAATTCAATAGAAAGCTTTCGTGTGCCAGCCGGAAAGATTCTGCAGACTGAAAATTACTGGCTAAAACAATATCGATTGAGTGTGTAATGTGTAATTTTTATCCCTTAAATGAGATTTAGCCAAAATAGAAACTCATTAATATCGTTTTTCCGGGTCTGATAAGAATATCTTTACGATTTCAACGTTAAAATTGCCGAATATTCAAATACGGCTTGTTTATTAGTATGGTGTTTATTTATGATTGGAAAATCGATGCGACTTTCATAATACTCAAGGAAATAATGCTCATGCTGTCTACCAATCATTTATCTATCGAATCCTTCTCTATACATACTCACAAGTATAATACATCCTGAAATCTATTATAATCGGCTGTTTTCGTCGTGCGCGTTCGCACACGGTAAATAGTCTTACTCGTGTATTTTAATCATTAATCATTTCCCTAGTATTGTCGGATCAAACAATAGATTGTCGAACGTGTTTACATACATATATCATAAAGCCATGTTCGACTGTCATCGGTGAACTAAGCAAATTATTAAATTTTTCATTGAACGTTCGGAAATTTATCGAATCGGTTGTTGGTAAATACTACTATTTGTTTTGCGATGAAAATACATATTACGACAAAATGAGGTCAAACCTATGACCAAATTATTGACATAAAAATCGCTGAATTATACTTAAGTAGAAGAATAGAAGTGCTCTGTTTGTTTTGAAAATGCATACTCCATTTCAGACTTGGCTACTTGAACATGACAAACGTTTTTATTATTTGGCGTGTATTTGAAGTGCTGTGGGAAGGGTTTTCTATAGTGATTGTCTACGCTAGACATTGAAAGGTTGAGTTTACTATTATATAGAAAAAAAAATTCTAGAACATTTCTTTACAACAGTTTTTGAACAAAATTTGGTTTATTTTTAATGTCAATGAGTTAAATATATTTCGACAAAAGTCGATGTATCTAAATGCTAATTGTGTGGAACTTCATAATAATACAATGTTCATGATAAAACATATAAAAACGGACGCGATGTATGTATGTATGTATGTGGTGGATGCGTCGACAAGTAAGAAGATTTCAAAATAACAAATTTCAGAATGCCAGGAGTACAATATGTTGTGCCTAGAGATATTAAATAAAATAAATACACGCGAACGAGGCGCACAACCAATCAGCGTGAAGTGGTCCACGTGGTACTAAAAAGTTCGACCAATTAGAGCAACGACGATACGATGGGTGTATTTAAGCATCTACTATAGGTATGTGGCGTGCAGACCGATCGTGTCGAGGATACGCGGGGAAGCGGGGTAGTGGGGAAGTGGGAGGGGGGTGTGAAGCGTCTGACATGTGCTCCTAATATTGAGCACCTGACATGAAACGGGTGATGTTAGCGTCAGATGCGCTGCGCGATAGCGTACACACATACACCCATCTACGAAGATACACACACACACATTCATTCATCATTTCGTACGGGTGAACGGGTTGGATTGGCAAGCGTGTAATGTGCGTACATATTTTACTATTAATACGTGCGCTTGCCTATACATTACTTAACATTACATATACATATATTTATATATAACATGTAACTTTATTTAAATTCGTGTATCAATTCCTTTCCAAAACCACCCGTTGAAATCAACGGGCACAACACTAGTTATATGTACCTATATATAATGATGTATTTTTTCCCTGTGTAGTATAGTATTTTATAATGCGAATAAAATGCACTGTTGCGAAAATTGAACATAAGGATGAGATCGTTATTACGTGTGTATATTATATTATATTTCGAAAATAAATTTCACGGCTTGGAGCTACCTTGGAATATTCTTTTCTGGGTAATGACAACAATGAGTTTGTTTGAAAATTTTACACTTGACTGGGTATTAAAATAACTCAGATATCATTCTAAGAGGGCAGACAAATTATTTGAATTTAATATGAGAACCATTGAAATTCTGCCATCGGAAATCATCGAGTGAAACTTTCGACTTCTATGAAGGTTTGCGAAACTTATAGTCATAAGCAGAAATATCATTATTATTATTAAAGTTATTAAATTCAAGACAGGCGTATGATTTGGGGGGGGGGGGGGGGAGGGTGACTCTTGTTTTATATAGCTGCACTGTTATCGATCGAAAAACTTCATTAACAGGTTGTCAAACTCTATCAACGATGGGGCAAAGGGTGGGGGAGGTGAGCACGAGGCGGAATGGGAGGGAAAAGGTTGAACAATTGAGCATTATCGTTTTTCCAATCTTGCCGAGATTGAAGTTATGTGAGTTTGAACTTGCGGCGCCGGTTGAAAGCTTCTGCAAAGTTTCACCTCTCTCCGTCCTGTCTTCCATTATTAATTATAGATGTTTGTGTTTCCGATGGATTGTTTGGTTAGGATCGGCGTTGGTCAACCGGCGGCACGCGGACAAATTGCAACTGACTCGTATTTCGGCAGAGAAGGGTGAGAAGGAGTTTAGAAAGGGGGAGGTGAGGAGAGGTGTAGATCCTTTGGTTGACGGTCTCGCTTTTGTGCCAATATTGCAAATATGTATTGTAAATTTGGGTGAAAACGGGGACGGCTAAAGGGAGGGGGTCTGATTGTTAAGTGTTTTGAAACTGTGTAGCTTTCAAAATTGTTGCTATGTACTTGCACTAAACAAACGGGCCGGCCGATGAATTATTAATTATTAAGCAAATCATTGAATTTTGAAATGAGATGAATGATGTTCAAATGAAAATGATGATTGAATGAAAATGTTTATTATATTATATTATTTATTTATTTTTTACATTTTATATCAGGAAGGAACCCCAATGCGCCTACCTGGCCAATTACAAACAATACAGCATTTACAAGTCGCTGAATTACGAGACACCGAAAACTCGCAAATTAACGAGACATCTATGAATTGTTCATAAATTTTATTGTACATTAATCATACTCAAAAAGTGGTGACATAGTAGGTAGGAAGGATTTTAGCCAATTTTTAATCGGGAACCGTTTCAACAATGAAGTCAAAGAAAATTGGCAAACTCTGATAGGAAACGATCGACCAGGAGTCACAAATATCCAGGTCGGACCAGCAGCACTACAGATATACGCAGAAAAATTATTTTCAATCGAGGTCAACTCATGGAATCGAACCCGGCGCCTCTCGGTGTTAGACAGAAGCTTTTTTTAAGTTCAATAGTTAATTACTTTTAATTTGATAAATGTGCATTTTATACAAGAGACAGTAACTGACATGGTAAAAAAATAGCAAAACGATCGTATTTATACTCATTAGAGCAGGGTTCCGTAAACTTTTTATGCAATGGAACACTTTTCAATCCCGGAAATTTTAACGGAATACTTGGCTTATTTTTAAAGTTGGCTAAATATAAAATAAAATATATTATTAAAACACATATTATCTATTTCATAAATTTAGTAAACAAATCTTCTTGATATCAGGCACAATAAAGGGGAGCTCAATTCTTATACGTCGAGTTTGTTCCTGCACTTTGACCGTTGCAGCATAATAAAAAAATTCTGCTTCGCATAAATAGGATGTAGAAAACAGAAGTAAAATAAAAATAGCTTGTTTTGCCATATTGGGGTATTCTTCTGACAAACTCGCTCAGAAATCATTTAAAATTTATCTACTTTAAATTTGAAGTCATTCATCAAAGGCAGGAAAACAATCAAAATTATTAGATTAAACTGATGAAATCAAAAATTAAATTTTATCTCTTGTATTAAAAATTGTATTAATTTCACCTTATATAGTAATACTATTTCCAAATTTTTATTTCCGTATCCTATTTTATTCAAACTCTTGGCCTGTATGTGTTTAGATTCTTGACTCAATAAACATCAGTGGAGATTGACCATAACTCGCCTTTCAATTTGAGGTAGAAGTTGTTTAAATGCGTTGCAGCCTATAAAACCATAACAAAATATTCGCGGAACACCTATTTAGGTTCTGTGGAACACCAATGTTTCGCGGCACATAGTTTGGGAAACCCTGCATTAGAGAATTCACTTTCTATACAATTGTATTCTGATATAAACAAATGTGAAAACTGTTTTATGGTCATCGTTCCATTAACACTTGCTAATGTGCTAAAAACTCCGCTAACCACTATGCTGGATGCCAAGCGTCCAGTTAAAAAATGTGTTCTTTAAGTTAAAATAATGCAACATTTATTTTTGTAATTAGATATAAAAATCATTTTATCATAACGCCGAATAATATGAAATTGAAATGAAAAATAACGGCTGAAGCAGAGCCGTCATTCTAAGGCAGATATCATACTCGCACTGACCGTTGAGCGCGGTGTACTTAATGTATCCTCTCTTTCACATCTATGAGGCAGTTATACAATGGGGCTTCTCGTGAAAATAATTATGTCTGTTGATATCATTTTTTTTTATTTCGTGAATACATAATTCGAATCATAGAAGTTTTGATGAGGAATACATAAAATATGAAGACTTTGCATTCACTATATTCGGAGAAATAAAATAGAATGTAAGTCCTGGTCACTCGCTATCTATCACAGTGCGGCTAGTGTTAATATTTGAAGATCCTCTCAGAGGATCCTATGCTCCCAAGGGCTCGCATGCACCACCCACCCCCACGTCATAGTACTTACGCCACTGTGTGTATGTATGTAAAATCAAAGCTTATATTCTATTTGGCAATTTTCAAGATAACGATCGAAGGTAAAAAAAAATGAAACGAAAAACAAGCTCTGCATATGCAAACATATGCATTTCTGCGAAAGATATTTTTGAATTGTATATGGAATTTAGGAAATTTCATATATGATGAAATGGTTTGTTGAAAATGAGTTTTAGGATAATGATCGCAGGGAAAATAAAGAAAAAAACAAAACAACAAAGAAGCTTATTATTATTTGATATCTTATTTGTAACAAATCTCACTTGAATGATATTTTATTAACATGTTTTTGCGAAAAATAAATTTCCAATATTATATTGCAAAGGAAATTTACGACTATTTTTGTTTAGTTTTTTATGAACTGAAAATTAAATAAAAATATTGATAAAATGTCAATTTCATTTGACAGTATAACTACCTAGTTGAATGAAAGTAAGATATTTACGTATATAATAAAAAAAAACGAATAAAAAGGTTGTTTATTTAATTTCGTCGGAATTCATACAACTGGAAGTGGGTTGTTTGATCAACACCAATTTTACTCTTTGATGAATATTTCATAAACGGCACATTTTACGCAATAATTTGATGTTACCGAATTGAAGTAAATTGGATTTTGAATACATTTAAAATGAAAAAAAAAAATAATCCACTGAAATGGCACTAGAGATTCGTGGATTAAATCAAATTTTCGTAAAATTTTCACAAGCTATATACATAAGTAGGGTTAATACACGTCGATGATTAGGAGAGAGGGTATTTAATATGAACACCGGAAACAAAATGCCTTATTTTTTATTAGCAACGCGCAAAAAAGATAATTTCTCAATCTAATATACATATAATTTCGAAATAGACGTATTTTTCGTTGGGAACATCGAAAACAAGCTTAAGTCTTTATGACGACGATTCGATTTAATGCTTTCGATTGGATGACTCTCACGCAAGTTCCTGAATGGGGGGAAATAGAACGAACCGTTGAATATTTGCAAGTTATGAACATCGATGTTGGAAACAATGAGCTTTTTTTCAACCAGTTCGTATATTTAAAAGATTATTCAAATAAAAACAATACCAACAAAAACTGGGAGACATCGCTGAAATTGAGTATGGAAGAGAAATGGCTGAAGTTTTTTAGAGATACCAAGCATATTGAACAGAAGTCATGTTTAATAAAACTATGTGAGTATATATTTGCCATTCCAGTCTACAATGCCAATGTGGAGATAATATTTTCCCTGATGTCAACACAATGGTCGGATGAAAGAAATAAGCTGTCAGTTGAGACAGTTGAGGCAATTTTGGTTTGCCAATATAATTTTAAAATGACTTGCGCCCAATTTTATCATCATGTAAAAGAGGAAAACGATATAATTAAAAAAAGTTAAGTCATCGTTAAAATACGATTGGGCTGAAAAATATAACCTACTTTTTTACTTTTCCATGTTTTATTTATGTAGCAATTAAATGTCCCGTATCAATGCTTGACAATTATGGCAACCCTACACACATATATATATATATATATATATATATATATATATATATATATATATATATATATATATATATATATATATATATATATATATATATATATATATATGTATATATATATATAGATAATGGTTGATTTGTAATTAGCGTTTGCCGAGCGGCCGAATTTTAATGGAAAATGCAGATAGTTTGTGCGACGACGTGTTTGTTTAAGAAATAGGGCCACACAAAGTACCTATATATGTTTATAGGACAAACACAAGAGTTCCGGGATTGCTTTGTGTTGTAAAGGGACGGTTGCGGGATTAGAGCCGGTGCCCCAAAGCTGTGTAATCATTTTTGTTTGCATGGTCGGCGCATGCTCCACCATGGTGCGGTGCACTCTATCTTCAGATAGCCTCGAGGAATTATGATCAGCTTCAGATGGTGACACCCGCTCTGTAATAACAGGGGATGATGCTGCCCCACCCTCCGGCTAGCTCGTAACACGCTCGGGGATGCGAAAACATTGCACGCGTACGTGGCGAGCGTTCTCATCTCGGAAAAGTCGGAAAATTCCGTGGCGGAAGTGAACACGATTTTGTATGGTTATAGTCTTGGATTCTGGTTATTGTTTTTGAAGATACATTTTAAATTGTTCAGTTAACGATTGGATACGTGTATCTGTACGTGGATATTACATAGAATGTCATTACAAAATGGAACATTGAAATTTGAAGTTGAAGCCAAATAATTATAAGATAATGTTCATATTCTAGCTTGCTGGAAGTAAAATTTAATCATATGAGCCGCTATATTTGAAATTGGCACTTTTCTTCATTGCAATAAATATGTCGCAAAACATTAAATATAATGTTTTGCGGTTTAGAAACTTTAAAAATATTGGTGATCTATAATACGTTTATTCTTCCTTTCCGAGATTCTGGACATATCGATTTAAAATAAGTGATAACAATTTGTGAATTAAGTCAAACAGAAATAGTGGTTTTGGAACTGAAAATTGGACTTCCACTTTCAAATATAAACGCTTATATGTATATGAAAACACAAAATAGTAGAAAGTAGTAAAAGATAGTAGTTTGACTATTAAAATAACACACGAATGAAAAAGTTAGTCATTTAAATTTTTTCTTACATAAAACTGTAATTTACTTACAATCAATTTACACTTATGTATTTTTAAGAGCTTTTATTAAAGACAATCTTTGATCTGTTTATCAAATTTATAATTCAATGAATCAAATGAATTCTTTAGATTGTAAAATTTTAGAACACGTGTTTATGTATGCGGTATTGTGTTGAAAAACAGTTGGTAGATTTGTTTTAAATGTAGATCTAGTAATTTTACGAATATTTATTATATATATATATATATATATATATATATATATATATATATATATATATATATATATATATATATATATATATATATATATATATATATATATAAATATTGAGATAATATTTAGGTATTTTATTTACATAACAGCTCCCCTGTTGAATCGATATAAGTCAATCGAGTATGGTATGTTTTTTTACTAAATAAGTTTGGAATTACATATGAAATATAAAATTTTAGCACAAACAAGAACATAAAATTGTATTCCTCATAGAAATATCAATAAAAATGTAATTTCCTTTTACGAAAATAAATTAGATGGTATAAAAATATCACAAAAACACGTAGAAAATTATGAAACATAACTGAAATAATATTTATAGTTTGTTTTTTTTTCTGTAATATAAATCAACAGTTTTCAACTAAGGATCGTCAAATTCGATATAATTTGATACCAATTCGATCGTATGGTGTGTTTTGAGAGAGTTTGAGTACGAATGGTTTCCATACAAAAGCGCCTAAGCAACGCCGAGCAAGTGTGTGCCAATTATAACATGAAGGAATCGTATTTTGGAAGGGGTCATAGACCTTTGAAGGTACTTTTCCTCAAATTTCAACCGCACAAGCAACTCCGAGCATTGCCCTTAAATTCCTTTTGTATACGAATAGTTCATAAATAATCAATTCATCGGTTGATAACTGTTAGGAGAGAGGAATATATAAACTTCGTGCGTTTGAAAACATTAAATTTTGCACGATTTTCCCTTTCTCCGAACAATCATTCGAGCTTTACAATACGAGCTGCGATCAACTCACGCATTGTTATACCTAGAAAACCACCGAAGTTATTGTATCGCACCACAATAATTCCCATTTCGAAACCGTAACCAATTGAATATGCGCAGCGAGAGTTTCGCAAGCATTTACATTTGCCCCGATTTTGGCAACCTTAATTTAATATTATATATACACATATTTGTCTATAGGCACTACTAGGTGTTTTTTGATAAATTCGCGCGGGTTGAACACAAAGTTTAGCAACCGTCTGCATTAAAATATTCAAGGTCCGTCGCCCGGGCAGCGAAATAGATACAATTGAATAGAGACCTCGGAACGGTTTTGTTCGACGGATGTATTATTTATGGGTCCCCGGGCTTTTGATCCGAAATCTCGGCGGTCCCCGGCACAAAAGTTATGGGATAGTCCCCCCATCGCAGGCCCTCCATTGTGTGGGGGACCCCGTCGACAATGCCATGTTTCAATATTAACCTTTTGAATATTTAAGGGGGCCCTCGCGTGGCTCTCGAACCGAAATAATTATAGAAGACGACCATCAACATACTAAGACGGCCGGCAAATTGGCAAAGACCATCTACATAGATACATCCGCCATATCCAATGAATACTAAATTGGATGTCGTTTCCTTCTATGTATCTACACGCAATTATTTTAGGCGTTTTAGTGCCGTGGAGCATTTAATCAAGACTATCGGCTTATAGAGAATGATGAAGCATTATTAAAGAGTATGTCTGATCGGTATTGCAGTGATGTCAGCCAGTGAACATACATATATGTAGGTATATACAAACACCTGTTTGTTAAATGCCATAAACATAAATGAATATGTTTTCGAATTATTTATAGTGGGATTTTTAAATATTTATAGTAATGGCCATTTATAAATTGGACCAAACTGGAAATCAATTTGCTAGAATTTCTTTTACATTATATTTTAATAATAATATTATGCAATTTCGATAAATGTACATGCATATATAAATAGGTTTTTGAGCTTTTTTCCTATTTTGCTGTAGGTATATACATATGTACTTACATTGAAAAAAGATAGTAATATGAAAAACACAGACTGGGTAATGAGCTGAATATGTTTTATTTATTCACTGAAATTTTTTTTTCTTTCTTTTTTATATTTTTAAAATTTTTATTACAATTTTTTTTAAATGTTTGTTTTATTTTACATAGATACCAGGAAGGTCTAACAGGTAAATCCCAATGTGCCTTCCTAGACAATTAATTACAAACATTGCAGCATTTTTTTTATTACATGAATCGCTGTATTTCGAGAGGCTGAAGAACACGAAATTAACAATAAATTAATCCATAGAGAGATCTATGTATTACGACTTGTACATACATTTTTACATATTGTACATAAATCAAATTCAGATATTTGTGACATAGCGGGTAGAATTTTTGCTATTTTGATGGAGGTACCGTTTCGACAATGAAATCAGCTAAATTGGGAAACTCTGATAGGAACTGTTTCAAAAATTAAATTAGATAAATTGACAAACTCTGATTGATAGGAAATGATCGACTTGGAGTCGCAAATATCCATGTCTGACCTGCAGTATGAAAGACTAGCACGGGATAGAACCCGTCAACCTCTCGGTGCTAAATATAAACGCAACCACCGAGCCATACTGCTGGCTTATGTATTGTGAATATAATTTATTAATACTAAAAAGCATTTAAATAAAATATATATAAAGAACATTGAAAGGCTCTTGTAATTGGATGATAGCTTGGGTACATATCATAAATCAACATAGCTCAGAGATTAGCATATAATGCTATCAACTAAAGGGTTCAATCCCTGAACAAGTATTGCGGGTCTGACTTTATTGTTTTAATTTAATTGTTTCTTTAATTTTAATTTATTTTTTTCTGATTTAATTGTTGAACAGTTCCTATTAAATTGGAAACCTATCCACATTTTTCAACATATATTAATAATTTTATAAATTAATGTTATAAATATAATATTATAATGTAAATATTTTGCCATAGGTTTCACCTTGGGGCAAAACCCGTAGAGGCACCGTGGTAAATATAAAATTTTAAATTTATAAATAAAAAAATATCAGCGGTAGGCTTGCATGAAAATACATTACCTTTGAATTCGGATAAAATGTGAGATTATCTCGTTGTTTAACAATAATGTTTATGTCGTAGAATAGAAGAGGAATGATAATTTATAAAAATAATAACTATCTAGCCTGATGATTTAAAATGTTTGAAAATTTGTATGAAGTCTCGTAAATGATCGCAATATACGGAACCTTGTTAACTTTAAGAATAATTTTAAAGCAATGTATGTAGAAAATACTGACAAAATGATTATTAATTTCTGCAATTAATAAATATGTACATATGTACTTCGTAACATATGTACATGTGATTTTTCAGGAACATTACAGTGTATGATGTAGATTGTAGAGAATAATCGACTGTGTCATGTTTTATTATTTGAAATTCATTAAAATGAACTATGCGTGGAAATTATTAACGCGTAGGCTCGTTTATTAAATAAATTGCCGCCAATTATAATTGTTGTGTACTTAATATTCTAATAATACTGTGGCTGTTTTAATACAAAAGGAATATTCGTCGGGAAACGAAACAAATGTACCGCATAATGATACTATTAATATTAATAACGTGTTAAAATGTACGATGGGGAAAAACATTTGACGGGAGCAAGCGGCTAAATGAAATGATGTAGAAAAGCGTATCAAATAATCTGATGGATGTGGTGTGGTGATTAAATTAATGTGATAATGTGTGTTTTTTTGCATTAAAACATAAATTGATAACTATGCAATATTTACTTACATACATATATGCACGTGATATATTAATCAACACTATAATATTTGTCTATTTATGGTCGTGACGCCTCTAGGGCTTACAAATTTGACAAATTTTCGTTACAATGAGTTGGACAATTTATCGTAGCGACTAGATTGTAGCTTGCAAAGTCTTTGAAGATTCAAAACATTATAAAATAATTCTATCGTTAATCAAAGTCTTGCATTTTCAATACAATAATTTTATTCAATTTGAATATAAAACATTTTATGAAAAATTACGCATATTATGACTATATTAATTATGATTATTTTTATTTTTTTTATCATTTAATTTATGTATATAACATATGCATGTTAAAACCCTTGGGTCTATCGGCTTTGCCGCATCCACCAAGTATGTTAAATAAATAAATATTAAACTATCCAACCTCAGTTATGAATTTGGCGTAGTAAAATCGATAGCTACGATACACATATCGTACGTAGCGATCTTTACGACCGACAAATCAGTGCGATTATAGTTGCGTCTATGGCCTATTTATCATCAAAAACGATTTTCTCGACAATATTATAAATTCTATAGAGAAAGTTTTCAACTACATTACCTATACTATCACATATTTTTTTCAAAAGGCTGAATAATGTGTGACAATTACATAGAAATGATACTATTTTGTGTTTATAATGAAACGTATTATAAGGTTATTTGAGGACTTGGACCGTATAACAGTTTCAATAAATAGAAATATTTTCACGCATTATATACAATAATTGTCTCATATTATCCCGGAATGGTAAAAATAAAAAACAATATAATATTTACTTACCCATGATAGACGAGGAGTGATATTAGGAAGAAGACGCACGCCAGAACATCGGCACGACCCACTATTCCAGTCACCTGTGAAAACAAACAAAAGTAAACAGGCGTTAGTTCAAAAATTTATCACTTCAAACTGGGAGGCTCAAGAGGGTCTAAAGTAGAGTAGTGATTGTCAGAGGTCACCGAGGCTTGTTACCAAGATTAGCTGCGACCCTTAAGGCTGCCGTACACGGTATTTGCGAAGGGCGCAATTGCCGGAAACCTTGCGAAATGAGTCCGTTACGTCGAGGGTCTGCCAGACCCCTAGATTCGTTGTGCCTCATCAATGCATAAATTACTATTGTAAACTGTCGACGTATTTAAATCTGATATGTCTTAAACTTAAAGCGTCGTACTTATGTATATATGTCCCTATGTATGTACATAGCGAGATGTTAGGTTAACTATGTACATACATACATATATTATAATTATTAATTAAAAAAATGTTTTTTAAAAACATACCTTTTCTATAATTTGTATATATAATTATTATTTTAAATGAAAATACCAATAATTTTATTTTACTACCACCATTTATGTTTAAAACTAAAATCTGGATAAACGTTAGGCACCTTTCAGAATTTCAAACGCATCTAAAACGATTTTTTTTTCTCCATCGTAATGGCGGAGGATACACTTACTTACATATATTGATGACCAAAATGAGCAATATGGCAAAGTATGAAAACGATCGGATGAGAGGCAAAATTTTTTCCTGAATTGTAATCGTAAGTGAAGCTAAAAGGAGGTATGTAAAAATATGAATAGTTTAATGGAGTGTATTTAATTAGGATTGTCAGATTTCATGCAAGTCAAACCGGGACACCCTCCCCCAAAAAATCAGATCTTTGACTTTTCTATAGATATATTTTCAATCGAAGTGATAATATTTAGAATATCCATAATTGATTTTTTTCCTTCTATTTTTAATATATTTAAATGAAAAGCGCCACAATTACAATGAAGAAACTAAATATATACTTCATTAAGAGGATTAGTGAAAAAATCTAATAAGGTTTTTTATGATTTTTCTTCAGCTTTTTATATTAAATATTAGCAAAATCACAGAATTCTTTTAGTCTTTTTGTTCTGCGTGTGATGAATCATTCAGAGTGTGAGAAAATTATCGATTCAAGATAAATTGATTGACGCCTGATACACATTTTTAGTTTCCCTTCTACACATAGTTCTCCAGAAAGTATAAGATAGAAACAAATAGTTAATTGTTGAATATTGCTGCAGTGTTTACAGACTGTTTGGTCCAGCCTCGACTTTTTGTTTATAGTTTATGTTAATTCAGAGTTAAAAAACTTCTGTAGGAATTTAAAAAGTAGTAAACCGGGACATTTGAGCGTCCCGAGAGGTTTGTTCAGGACACCGGGACACGAGACTTAAAACTGGTGACAATTCCGATTAATCGGGACGTCTGACAACCCTAGTTTAATTAATTTTTCAAACAGTATAAAATCAGTATCAGCTATGCAACTGTCGCTTTAATTTGTATTTTTATTCTGCCCGAAAGCAACTTGACAGTACTTAAGTTCTTGAATTCATTATGCTTAGTGGTAGTAATCTCAACGTGAGTCTCTATTTGGCTAATATATTATATACTAGTGGTTTTACCCGACTTCACTCGGCATTTGTAATATAAACCGCTAAAACATGGCTATTCTAAATAGTAAACATTTGATTAAATTTATTTGAATATTCATTTGTTTTTTTTTATTAAATTAAACGTCACGGATTCTCCGAACCAAACAAACATATGTACATACAAAGTATCTTTCAAAATTATATATTAGATGTACGTACATATGTATGGAGGTGAATGTGATTAATCAGATTAGAAAAAGGATAGTTGGTTTATGTTATTTATAGGTTAGGTTAGGTTTGGTAAAAAATGAAAAATAATGATAATGAACCACTTATTATTAATAATAAGTAGATTTATCACATTGTCCGTAACATAAATATGTATATGTATAATCTGTTAAAATGAGGCATCCAACTAACAATAAATACATTTAATATATACAATACAATATATACAATACAATATATACAATTTAATACAGTAAAAAATATTGCTCGTATTTTATAGCTTTTTTTTTAAAGTATGATCCCAATGAATGTTGCACGATAAATTTATATTTATACTTGAAATTTATATTGCCTATTTCTTTCCATGTTTCCAAGTTTTCGATAATGCCAGCATTCAGTTGAAAGAATTGCTAATCATTGATGCTGGTTAGTGAAATTTAAATAACAAAACCAATCTTTTGACCGAATTAAGAGATTGAATTAGTATGAATACCTATTTATGTATAGTTACATATCTCCGTAGTTAGACTATTTATGAATGGACATTAAGATATACATATGTATGTCATATAGTATGGCCAGCAGTGTGGCTCGGTGGTTGCGGTTATGTTTAGCACCTAGAGATTACTGGGTTCGATCCCACGCTAGTCTTTAATTCTGCTAGTTAGACTTGGATATTTGTTACTCCAAGTCAATTGTTTCTTATCAGAGTTTGCGAATTTATCTGATTTTAATTGTTGAAACGGTTCCTCAGATTGGCAAAAATCATTCTACCCACTGTCACAAATATCTGAATTTGATTTATGTACAAGATGTAAAAATTTATGTACAAGTCTAAATCCATAAATGTCTCTTTGGATTAATTCATTGTTAATTTCGTGTTTTTCAGCTTCTGGATATAGAGTGATTTATGTAATAAAATGCTGCAATGTTTGTAATTAGTATTGTCTAGGAAGGCGCATTGGGATCTACCCGTCAGGCCTTCCTGGTATATATCTATGTAATAAATAAAAAATAAAGTGAAATATATGTATTTATGATAAAATTCTATTTTTCCTCAATACAAATGTATTTTTTCTATTGAAAATGATTTACTCTACACAAATAGACGATTTGTCGGAAATGATACAATCGATCCAAGTCTGGTTGAATTATTAAGACGAAGATTCGATACGGTTTGAAAACCCTCTCCTCCTTGTTGAATAAGTCAATTTAGAGAGTCTACCTTACGCCGGTCAGATAGAAGCGTATATAAATAGAGCCTTCGTCACCTTCAAAGAGAAGGGCGCTCCGGGGGTGACCGGTCGACTAACGGACGGGAACCGGATGTAAGGAAATTCCTCGCTTTTCCGCGTTCACCTTATTTTTCCCCTCGAGACGCCCTATTTCGCAAAGTCAATAAAGGCGTTCTTACATCACAGACACACAGCACAAGTTGCGGATGCCTTTTGCAAGCCTTACTCCACCCTCTCCCGGCCTACCGCCCTTCACTCCCACCAGACCAGCTTGTATAAGGGACAAAGTCAATTTGAGACTTTGGCCTCTCTAATGCCGCGTTTTAATGTGAACGCGAATAAACCGATGGTAAAAAAAAATGTTTTTACAACCGACCTTCCTTCCTCCTTTTATACCCTTTTTCTCTTTAATGGCGCACGGTTGATTTGAACGGATGGGTTTTATGGTGAAATTAAATTACGATCGCGCACGATCACTCTATCAAAAATGTGCTTTTACTCTCTTTGTGCTTGTTATGTAACGTGTAGGCGCATGCACGGTGAAAAAATGTTTTTTTTTTTTTTATTTTACAAATTTTCTAACGCCACGGTGTATTCAATTTTTGCGCGAAAATCATTCATGCGTGTTCGGTATGTTATTTTTTTTTTCACCGCGCAAAACCCAATTCCTCATATCCGAAATTCAATCTGTTTTTCCTACATTACATTGAGCTTCCGCAATTTCACGAGTCGACGTATTCATCACGAAAAATCACCCGATTTTGCTTATTTCGCATTATATTCCGCTTTTCCGAAGCCTATTTTGAAATTTACAAAAATAATAATAGAATTAATCCAACCAGAAACAATACTCTTGTTCGATAGAATTTTGGAATGTACCCTATTACATTATTTGTATATTATACTCCTACTGAATATATTCGTGAAATACAATGAAACATGTAACGTTATGAGTATCTAATTATACCTACATATATTATTATATATTCGATGAATGATGCTCGATTCTGAGAATCTGCGTAAAACACAAAAAAACATTAGCCTTTCGTATATGTACATACACAATTATGTTCTTAGATATGGATGTATAAGAACCTCATCTAGAAACAAAAAAACACACAGCGGTGCAAAAATAGACAGCGGTGCACGTGGCACCTGGTTTTTTTTAGATACCATTAAACATGCGAAAAAAATAAATAAGCCGTGCCTTGCACATATTCATGGAACGTCCAGCACGCCTCGCTCCAAAATGACCATCTGGGCTGTTTTTGGTAAAATTATTTGAAGAAATGTGGGTGACCACCCACAGTGGGGAGCCCATGCACATGATGTGCCGTTCATAACTGTGTGTTTCGCCCGTAGTCTTTTCCATGCAGTGCTGTGCCTAGTTGGTTTCGGTGATTATTGGTCACAAAGTGCTCGTCCAAAATTCACTAAAATCTCTATAACGGAACATCTGGCAGCCGAAAAGTCCATCATACTAACGATAACTATCATACTAACGAGAACTCGAGTACCAAAAATTCCATATTCGCGATTTTCAAGGCAAAAATTGTTTTTTTGGCGATCGCAATGTGACTCATAATCCAATTACCGCTTAGCTGTTGATGTACAGTGCCAGACAATAAAAAATATTTATTTGTCAGATTCTCTAATTTATCTCAGTGGATTCCAAAAATTCACGGACTACTGATTTTCACGCAACGATACAATGTGTTCAATCAACGAAATATTTTGCCTTTGAGCGTTCTCGAAAAAAATCGGGAAAAGGCAAAAAGCTGCGAGCAAATTAAAAACGCCTAAAAAATACAAATGCCCAGGTAACAACGTCGTTAGTAAACACAATGCGGTGTACCGACGTTTCGGCGTTCGGAAAATCGGATTGATTCTGATTTGTTTGCCTAATTTATATGGCGAATGCGGACCGCCGGTTTTTGCCGGCAAAAACCGGGCACGTACTCGCCGAAGAGCACCAGGGGGATGGTGAAAGTAAATACACGGGAATAATCGACAGTTTGATTGGGTTTCGGGAAACGTTCATCGCAACACGTACGTATTAGCCAGTCGATGAAATGGAACCCTCAGACCCGATTTCGACTTTGGCCGTGTACTATTTTTGCCGTACCTACGTATTTTCAGGAAAACGAGACGATTTCATTTAGCGCACTCTGTTTGTACGTAAAACGAATCAGTTTATGCATGTACATACATATGTACATATGTACCTATATGTAATTGTCAACGTGTCTTTTGAACGCCGGCTGCGAGAGCTCAATTAACCGTTTAATTGCGTATTCGTGTTCCTTTCAGCTGAACTCGACTGCGCATTTCACACTGCAATTAATTTCATTGTTATGTCCTCAGGTTATCATGTTTCTGCCATCCCGAAAGTGAATTCGCGTGTTCCAGTTTTAATTTTCGTTTTATCTGCAAGCCTCCGATGTACGAGTTCAAAGCTATGCATACATATTTAAGCAGCCTACATTCGTATTTACGTTTCGTTATATTGAAAAACAACATTTTGTTTTAATACATTAATAGAGTATAGAATAAAAATATATTCGCACGCAGTATGTGCATGTCATTTTGAATGGTTTTCCATATCGCATATATTTTTAAAATATTTAATTTGACATGGCATCGATGAACTGTTTAAATAAAATTAAATAAAGTATGACACGTCTTTACTATGAAAATTTTTCTTTTTACATAAATAAGGTTATTTATTTTTAAAATTATCCGATTTGAACTGTATGCAGTTAATGATACGTTCTCATTCGTTTGACCCAGAAGAGGTAAGAAGGCACATATGAGCTCAATCTATGTATGAAAGATTGGAACTCCAGTGGGAGCACGTTCCAAAGAAAGTGGAATACAGGTTTGTCTGGAAAAATCTACTTGTAATAAATACGCTGGAACCCTGACTCAATTGTGGATAAGAGGAAAGAAGGAATTGTATTATATGTATTTAATGTATTGTATTATATGTATTTAAAAACATATAATATTTTTACTCTATATATAATTATTAAAAATTCTATTAAGTAATTTTTGATTCAAATTATCAAAATAAATCAAATTTGAAATATGTCCTTTTAATTAATTGTGTAGAAATAAAACTCACTTCTTAAATAATAATTTGACTAACTATTAAGTATTTTTCTTGTAGAAATACAAAATGAATCATAATGCTTTTTTTTTTGCTTTATGTATACACACATGTATACATATGTTATTGTGATTTCATACTAGCAGTGTAAGAATTGTAAATATAATAGGTTTTTGAGCTCTTTTTCCTATTATGCTGTACATTAGCATCAGAATAATATGATACTATGATTACTAACAAAATGAAATTAAAACTGTAAAATAGAAAATGATCAGGAGATCAGTAGCTTTTAAAATAGACATAAGATGTATTGTGAACATAATTTAGTAATAATAAAAAGTTTGTAAAAATAAAAAATACTAGCAGTGTAAGACTACATTCACTGGGGTTTTATAGAATTCATATTCCGAATACACTTTCGCTGAATCACTGAATATGTATCTGCCACCGGGAGTTTTAGATGCCCTCTTTCCCGAATTGATAACACATCATTATGTTTCAATGAAGTCATTATTTCGTAAACCTGCTTATTATGTTCATTAGTAAAAGAGAAATGTATATATGTATATAAATGAAACTTTAAATACCTGTGTTATACAGAGTAAATGCAACGTATAGTAAATAACATACGGGCACATACAAATAGATGAAGCATCCAATGATATTCGATATAAACTAATCGTCAGTGCCATTAATTAAATTCTCCGAATTTACATATAAACCGAAACCACATTGAAATGTATACACAAAAGCGGTTTGACAAGTGCTACATGTGTTTGAAAATCAATGGCGACAAATCCTCGCCAAGATCAATACCCAATATAAGGGCAACAACAGCGACAATACATATGTACATATAACACCCGTATCTCGATATGGTCGATTTGAGTTGGCGCATAATCCCAAAAGCCAGTTCCATAACATTGTTCGATAGATTTGCGACACGGTCCGCCGACGTGTGTGCGAGTACGTACTAGTGCTTTAGTGTTATGGCCGTCGCAAACGGATTTTCACGCAATCGTGCCTCCCTACAGTTGGGAAATTCCGCGAAGATTTTCCGCCGACGCGACTTTCCTCACCCTTAATTTCGGCCCAAGAGTGGAATGCTCCGAATAGTTGCGACGTCGTAACTCGAAACCGGGGCCGCAATTAAAACCTGGGCCGCAAACGTCTTAACACTTTAGGGGCCGGTATAGTGGTGTTGCAAAAATGTACAGACGTCTTGACAAGCACTCTAAGCACACTTGTTTTATTGTTATATAACTGTTAAATGAGTTTGTTGAATGACTAGTATTTCTGACTTTAAACAAGGGAAGTGGAAATGAAATTCATAACAGTTTCTTTGAGATTTGTTTTTATTTGCATATGTACATGATTATACACGTAATATCGATCTAAAATATAAGTAAATGCAAGATGGGTTTTTGCTTTACAACTATCTTGATACAAAGATAGGATAACGAGGTTTTATAGTATAATATTTTGTTGCGTACAGTGCACGCCGTCCAATCAACGTGCGGCACTAATCGACCAATCAGAGGGCTCGGCTCATCAACCAATGAGCGAGCGCGACTAAACGACCAACCCGCGTGGCAACCCAAATTACATATCGGTTGCTTTTTATTGTTTATAAATTACATTTACAAACAATACATCTTTGATCTACATACATACATACATATGTATTATATTAGCTACTGACACAGTGATCATTTTATTTTATTTTGTTTCTGTTTTCTTGTTATCAAATTTTATAATAGGAAAAAACGCATAAAAGTCTAATAATTTCATAATTTAATTTTTACACTAATTTTTCACGACTAAAATGATTGTCTTCTTTGCAAAATTTATTATGATTATTTGTATTTATTGGAACACCAAATAAATGAGGACTACTTCAGTACATTGCAGATATAATATAATAAACACAAGTTATTTGAATTTCATCAGCTTGCAATATCATAAATTAAATTTGACATCAAATTTTTAGAGTACAAAAGATTTCCAGGCGATATGATTAAAACGTTATAAAGTCTTTGTAGAATAATTTCAAAAGATAAATATATAATTATTTTTTGTTTGATCGCACGAAAAGATTTCTTTTGCATTAATAATATGACAAGCCATTTAACATTTTTGGCTGAGGTTTTTAAATTAATCAACCACAACATTTTTTTATAATTTCTATTAAATGCAGCTGTTTGAATATACGAATACATACACATTCTTTTCCCCCCAGACATTTTAGTGGATGTCCATTTTAACGCAGCTTTTATTTCATTGCTACTGTTTTGATACATGATTTGATGCATAAATCGATCCACTGGATCAATAGTAGCATTGAATTTCATTTGCGATCCGGAGCTTTGAAGTGAATTGGTGGTTCAAATTGAAACTTTAGCTCGCAGAGCTTTATTAGTTTGGCGTACAAACGTGCATACGTGTCGCGTTGGAATCGATAAATAAACAAGCGGCGCAAGCTAGATTGCAATTTCTTTTATTAGTGAGAAAGCTCATGCTGTGGAAGCTTTCACGGAGTATTTCAATTTGGACTGGGGTTGTCGGAAGCTTTCCAGATTTCAGGTTAACGGCTTAATCTGTACGAGGCGTCTGCGTCGAGAGCGAGAGAAAACCCAAACATACGCGACCAAATGTGTGTATGTGCACTAAAGCTTTCGCTGGTAATATTGCAGACGAATTAAACACCAAACGGAATATATATGTACACTTCGGCAAAATATGTATATAAAATAAACAACAATAGTATGTAGGACTATATATGCGCATTGAGGGAATACAATTTCGATATGAATATCTTATTGCGAACAATAGATGCTCGGTATCGGTCGTATGTTCAAATATTCCACTAGAAAAAAGAAGATGAATTGAATGCAAAACCGCATTTTCAGACGAAAAATGAAAAGGAAAAGTTGAGGTACATATCTTTGAATGAAATCCAATAAAGGTATTACACAAATATCAGACATGCAATTTAATTTCATATACATACATATACGTATGTATGTAGTATAAACTATATGTTACAAGTATATATATTGCTGTCGGTTCCCTCATCACTGAGGATCGTGACTATGATGTGCGGTCAACCAGCTGCCTCCATTCAGTTCTAAATTCGGCCAGGCGAAGACTTGCTACCGTGGAAGCGCCCGTCGCTGCAGATACTTGGTCAGTCCAGCGTGCGGGGGATCTGCCTCTGGCTCTTCTGCCTTCGACGCTACCAACCACAACCAACCGCTCCAGGCTCTCCTCACCTCTTCGTGCAATGTGGCCGAAGAACTGCAATATACGTTTCAGGCATATTGTTGACAATCTATCCTTGATTTTCAATTCTTCAAGAATAGACACATTCGTGCGTTTGTCGGTCCAAGGCACGCGCAGTAGCCGTCTCCAGGACCACATCTCGAAGGCATCGATTCTCCGTCTATCCGCCGCCTTCATGGTCCACGTCTCGACACCATAAAGGCAGACAGAAAAAACGAGACTCTTCACGAGACGGATTTTGACAGCAGTTGTAATGGCTCTATTCTTCCAAATCTTCGTTAGTTGTGACATTGCCGATTTTGCTAATGTAATCCGGCGCCGTATTTCCAATTCGCTGCCGCCGTTGTTAGATATGAGTGACCCCAGATAGACAAAATTATCAACCACATCTATACCGTTTAAAGCTGAGTTGTTGTTTTGCAGCTGTTGGTGACGGTCAATTATCATAATTTTTGTTTTGGGGCGGTTTATCTGGAGGCCAAGCACATTACTCTCTGTCTCAACACGACGGATCAGTTCGGCCATTTCTTCATGATTATTAGCTATGAGCGTTGTGTCATCCGCATACCGAAGATTGGATAGTTTTTTTCCACCAATGGACACTCCACCCTTCCAACCATCCAGTGCTCTACGCATTATATACTCTCCATATATATTAAATAGGTCTGGAGATAATATACACCCTTGCCTTACTCCACGTTGTACTCGAAAATTTGTCGAGTTTAGCGAATTGATTCGAACTACTGCATTGTTATCATTATACAAGTTATGTATTATCTTTACAAGATGCATGGGGACTCCCATGTCCAGTAGAACTTTCCACAGATAGTCCCAGTTCACAAAGTCAAAAGCTTTTTTATAGTCTATAAAACAAAGAACGGCTGGAGTTTGAAACTCCCGACATTTTTCAATGAGTTGACGTATATTCAGTATTTGTTCCCTCGTCCCTTTGCCTTTTACAAACCCTGCTTGTTCGTTCGGTATTTGCCATCCAAGGTAACTGCTCAAACGATCTTTAATTATATACAGCAATACTTTACTAGAGTGCGATATTAAGGCTAAGGTCCTGTAATTCTCGCATTTTTTTGTAGATCCTTTCTTGTGTAAGGGAATGAATATTGAATTGACCCAATCTTTCGGCCATACTCCGTTTACCCAGATCTTGTTGCACATATTACATAGCGCCTTTATCGCAGTTTCACCAAGCTCTTTCAGAAGTTCAGCTTGTATACCATCGCTGCCAGGAGACTTTTTACATTTCAGTTTCTTTATGGCATTTACAACTTCAGATGTCAAGATGTCAGGCTCCCTGACATCATCAATTAGGGAAACAATTGAGGTCGACGAACTACCACTGTACAATTCCGAACAGTATTCTTTCCATCGGTTGAGTATCACATCAATATCTGTAAGCGTGTTTCCAAATTGATCATCTATTGTCCAAGTTTTGGGTGAAAATTTTTGAGTGACGATTTTTACTTTGTGAAAAATATCCCTTGCCTGATTCTTTAATGCGTGTTTTTCTATCTCCTCACATATGTCATTTATATATTTAGCTTTATCCCGCCTACAACTCCTTTGAATATCTTTATGTAATATTGCATACCTTTCAAGATATTCTGTCGATGTTATGCCAGTTTGTTTAAGTCTTTTACGTTCTTTTATCTTAACCCAAGTTGAATCAGAGATAAAAGACTTACGATGTTCATTTTGCGGTGTTTGATGTTTTCTGGCATACCGAATTATGAGATCTTTAAAAATTTTCCAAGACTCTTCTACATCTACATTAGGATTTATTTGGAATTCTGCATCTTTTTCTCTGATTACATTGCCAAAATTAATTACATCATCATTGGTGAGTTTAATTGCTTTATTTTGATGTCTTTTAATCATTTTCAATTTCAGTCGAAATTTAGCAACAAGTAAGTTATGGTCCGATCCGCAATCTGCACCTGGATATGTTTTGACGTTATGTATCGATGATTTCCATCTAGAATTTATTAATACATAATCGATTTGGTTGCGGTGACGATCCCCAGGAGATATCCAAGTGTACAATCGCCTAGGATGATGTTGAAACCAAGTATTCATAATGGACATTTTATTTTCAATGCAGAAACTTATAAGTTTCTCTCCTCTCTCATTTTGAATACCCAATCCATATTTACCTACTATGTTATCAATGTTGCTATTATTACCGACTTTGGCATTAAAATCACCAAGAATGATGGTCATTTCTTTGTTTGAGATATTTGACAATGTATCGAGTAGTGAAGCATAGAACGCATTTATTTTAATATCTTCGGCATCTGCAGTAGGAGCATATATTTGAAGGATGTTTAGTTTATACGGATGCGTGTTGAGTTTTAAGTGTATAAGTCTGTCACTTATGGGGTTGTAGCCAATTAGTGCACTGGTTAATTTAGATGCTAAGATCACCGCGACACCGCTATGTGACGAATCTTGGTTACCAGAAAAATATATCGTATTTCCATTTGAGTTTTATAATGGCCGTTGTTCTTCCAGTGCGTTTCCGAGATTCCGAGTATATCTAGCCCATGACTGTACATCTCTTTCTCAACAACCAGTGTTTTCCCAGGATTCAGGAGTCCTCTAACGTTCCAAGTACCTATTTTGGATTTGTTCCGTAAAGTTTCTCCAGTCGCATATTTTCCACATGATGCCTGGTGAGTCACATGCATGTGGCCAGTAGCCAATTTCACACCGTGAGACCTGGAACCTCGAAGGCGCCGGGTGTCAGCCGGAGAGTCAGACTTCTTCACACTTTTATTTTTGTACATCATAGTTATCTTGGGAGAATATTGCAGTGGATTCCCACTTCCTTCTACAGCGCAGTAAATGTTTTGACATCTTATACTGGCAGAGCTGCTGCCCACTACCAGGGATTTATTATAGAGTTTCCTTCTCTGTCAAAGATGATACGGTACCTTCGAAAACCGGGTTGTGCTTTTGTTAAGCGGCGGCACTTACTCGCCGCTGACCTGAGACCGTCATAGTGTTGTGTGACATTTTATAGAGTGAAACTTACCACGGATTCACTCATCACCACTCTTATCTCAGCGCTCCTTGTCCAGGACCACCATGTCGCCATGGCAGTTGACTGCAAGAGTCGTTCCCCTATTTGCAACTTGGGGACCTGAGCGGTTGCATGGAGCTCTGCTCTGAGCTTATTAATTACTCCGTGCGGACGGACGTGTGTTTCCATTTATGATATATTTACATATATAGACAGTTTATTCACAATCATAATATTTATGAAATTAGTACCAAACAATAACGTTAACGTTGAGTACAAGTATCCAATATCAAATATTAAATTATCAAAACTAAATATTAAATAATTCAACACTCAATATTAAATAATCAATTATGAAATAATTCAACACTCAACATTAAATAATCAATTATGAAATAATTCAACATTAAATATCAAACCATTCACTCAATATTAAATATGAAATAATTCAACGTTAAATATTATCAATACTATCATTAATAAATCAATCGACGTTAATAGTAAATTA